>NC_089196.1:36084763-36242220 GCF_963930695.1 Labrus bergylta
GTGTGTGTGTGTGTGTGTGTGTGTGTGTATATGTGTGTGTGTGTGTGTGTGTGTGTATGTGTGTGTGTGTGTGTGTGTGTGTGTGTGTGTGTATATGTGTGTGTGTGTGTGTGTGTGTGTGTGTGTGTGTGTGTGTATAAAGGTCACATGGGACCTCGGTGCAGCAGTCAGCCTGCAGTAATGAGGTGAGAGGTGTCAGGGGTCCCAGTGGTCTTTCGGAGGGTGGGAGTGGGCCCCCTAAGGTCAAGGTCACCTCAGTGACCTCAGTGATAGGATGGTCATGTGTCCCGCTTTGTGTGGGACTGCACAGTGTTGTCATCACTCGTCCCGCAGCCTGCATATTCAGACGATGTGCTGTGTTTGTTTGGCTCTAGTGCAGGATGGTTGACTTTGTGAGGTCCTGTGTGTACCTGCCGTTTTTTTTCTTCGATCTTTTCTAACGAGGTGAGAGCGTTTGCAGCAGCAAGTTGCAGCCCGGAAAAACAGCACAGCTCCCACCGTCTTTTTTCCAAGTGCTCCACTTTTTTTGCTTTGGCCTCTCTGAGCACTTTGAGTTGAAAATCTTTTAACAAAGAAATCTAAAACATGCAGTAACAGAGCAGCGTCAGTCAAACAGCTGCCGTTTTTTAAAGATAATTGTCATGGAGACAAGACGCACATGCAGCACTTTTATTCTCAGCGCACAAACTCTTCATCCGGGCGCTCAGCCGGCGCTAGGTGGACATAGAGCCTTAAACATGCTTTCTATCCAATGAAAGAAAACAAGAGAAGAAGAAAGCTGTCACCATGGCCTGTCAGCTGTCAATCAATCAGCACACATGTGGGTTCAAGGGTCGCCAACCTGTCACCTTCCTCGTTGTCTACGTTACGCCCCACTCCCCAAAAAAACAAAGACACAAGCTACAGGGGTGCACTATGAGCGGAATAGACAATACTTCCACGGCGGCCAATTTGCCGCTCAGGGTGGGAAACCCAAATGTTGTTGTCGTCTCTTTCTGTCTTCCTCCAGGTCAAACGTCTCAATATTTCAAATTTAGAATTCTGCTTGAAACTAAAAATCAAACCTTCTTATATATTTCTATGAATTGGTTACTTGTATCTGTTTGCAGACACAGTTCTGCATCATCTGACCTCCTCCATACGTTGATATTCAGTCATGTTGAGGCTTTAAATGTCAGAGATGTCAAGACGAGACTGAATCTAATTTAACAAATACATGTTGGTTAGACTAGAGAGGATAACCCTTTCATCTTATTCCAGGAAATGGTCGGAGCGCTGCAGAATCCCCAGACAGACCCTCAGGTCCCCTCCTGCAGGCTGCAGTCCTGAGACTTAAACCCTCCACTGCTGACGTGCACACATGTTGGGGGGACGTTTGTAATGTCTGGTGACGCTTGTTAGAGCAAATAAACATCAGAAACTCGACTGTAGCAGAAACTCCTGAACACCCCACAGGTATGGAGGGTTGTGAAGAGTTTGTGCTGGGTCTCAGAAAAAGAAAAAGTTTTTGTTGTTCACAACTCTGAGAGCATGCACACGATCTGATGTGCCTCTCTAAACATGCACATATTGATTCTGTTGTTGTAGAAATGTATGTAAAGTTGCAGAGTGTGTCTGCAGATGAGTCAGTGCAGATGAGACACTGTTGTGTGCATATGAATATCAGGAGGGGGGTGGGGGGGGGTTCTCCTCCTGCATGCAGAGAGCATCAGAGCGTCTCATTGCTATTCATGTGAACGAGTCTCCTTGAATCAAACTGCAGCCAAAAGCATATTTGCACAGAGTTAAAATGCACGCTGAGGGGGAACAGAAAGAGATTCTCCCCGTCTCCATCGTCGCCCCCGATGTTTATAGTCGAACATCTCTCTATATGTTTGAACAATGCTGTTCATGACATCTCTGCACTGTATGTTGACTTTCTTCCATCGCACCAACTTAACTTTTTCTCCGTTGAAGTCGAGCTGCAGAACTGATTAAAAAACATCAAAGCAAACTCAAAAGGCTCCGACAGTCTCCAGCAGCTCTGCAGCGATGATCAAAGTCGCCGTCGACTTTCTGAAGGTTGATTTAAAACATCTGTAAACCTGCATGTTTGAGAGGAGCTAACAAGTAGCTTAGCTAACGGAGAACAAACTGCCTCGTCGTTGAATATAAAACCTGAATTTAAAAACATTTTCTTCTTCGGTTTCAGTTCATTTTAAGACGTGAAGAGCATCGCCTCATTGTTATCCATGGAAGCTAGGGATGCTAACACTAACTAGCATGCTATCTTTACGCTTCAGGAAGAACAATCAGTTACATGTCCTCATCTCTGTTCAACAAGAAACGTACCTGACATCTCCTGATTTGTTTAATAACTGATAGAAAAGCTTTGGTGTAAGGTTTCACTATATTCCAGAGGACGACTATCCGTCTCTCTGCTAATGAAAGGCGTCTGATCCAACCTTCACAACAGGGTCCTAAGTCTCTGACTAGACTCTTCTCCTCTGTCGCCCCCCGGTGGTGGAATGAACTTCCAAACTCCATGTGATCTGCAGAGTCCCTCTGCACCTTTAAGAAAAAGCTAAAGACCCAGCTCTTTCATGAATACCTACTAACTTAATGATGATGGTCTCCATATTATTGATGATGATGATGGTAATGACGATGGTTTTTGTTTGATAACGACGACTTATACGATGGTTTCTATACTGATTAGAGCTCTCAAGAACTGCCCTCAATGTTGTGCTTTGCCTCTGGTCACTTCCTGTCAGCACCTGTGTGTCCAATCAGACTCAAAGCTGATCGTTTGCTCTTACTCACATTGTTCCCTGTTTTCTAGATCCTTTCTTGTGTTGTTCTTACTCTCTGATGTACGTCGCTTTGGATAAAAGCGTCTGCTAAGTGAATTATAGAAATATTTATAAAACACTAACATGTCCCGACAGGTAGAGATATGCTTTGCAAAATAACTGAGGAGGATGTGAAACGTCTTTGTTTTTCAATGTCAACCAAATATCAGGTAATTATTGGCTATCAAACTCCTGCATTCAGCAAAAATGACAGCATCCCCTCTCCCTCCACCTTGAGCTTCTCTCTCTCTCTCTCTCTCTCTCTCTCTCTCTCTCTCTCTCTCTCTCTCTCTCTCCATTCACATCATATCACTGCATGTCGCTGTCTGGCACTACACTACTATTCAACACATACCACACAAACTTTTCAATCCTCTCAAGGCCACCTCACAAAAGCTCCATCTCTCCCTCCCCTTCTCGCTTTCTTTTTTCTTCTTTTCTTCTTTTTCATACTGAGTGTTGTTTTGTAATGCCTTTGCTGTTTGTCAGATCATGTCTCAGTATTTTGCATGACATAATATCACAATAATTCCCCGTCTGACCTCAGAAAGAGAAAGGAGGTTCTTTTCCTCGGTGAGTCAGCCCCCTCGCTCTCTGCACCACAGGCTCCCTTCACCAATCATCTGTCACACAGCGCCCCCTTGTGGTTAAACCGTCAGAGGGTAATCTCTGTCTGTGTTCCTTTGAACCTAATGCCTTTATTCTGCTGAGTGCAAAAACACTCTGAGCATCATTTCATTTTTGAGATTGTTATTATTTCATGGCGGAAGTGGGCGTACTACGGTGGCCCTGAAGGATCAACTGCAAAAACATTAAATTAAAAAATGTGTCATGAAAATGCAAGAAATGTTTTTTGCCTTTCACAAGCTGGTTCTGTTTGTCATAAAATAATGAAAATAATAGTTTGAATTTATAAAGCGCCTTTCAAGGGACCCAAGGACGCGTTACATCAGAACACACAAAGACAACATGATTAACTAAGTCCATAAGCTGAGTGGAACAGGTGGGTTTTAATAGAGATCATCCGCGGATGTAGCGCTGCGGATATCTCCCGGGAGAGAGTTCCAGAGGGTGGGGGCGGCCACACCGAGAGCTCTGCCCCCGACGGTCTGCAGGTAGGTACGTGTGGGGAATGGAGAGCAACCAGTGTCCAAGGATTGGAGGGTTCAGGATGGAGTTTAGGGGTGGAAGAGGGTCAGAGAGGCCGTGCAGAGATTAAGGCTCTGTAAGGAAGTAAGGAGGTCAGAGGTCAGATGCTGCACTTGAAGGTGGAGGTGGATGATGGTGGGGGTGATGTGATGTGCTGCTGGTCCTGAATGCTCTGGATTTGTTTGGACCAGAGAAGGTAGGAGGTTTTAGGGCGTTTTTAGACAGCTCTCTATGATGTTTTAATTTGTACTGCAGTACCCATTTTAAACACTAGGTCAGAGTTACATACTGCTCCTTTAACTTTTTCTGTTTTATTAAAAAAATGTTGGGCTCATGAAACATTGTTGTGTTAAAGCGTTTTAGCATCTCATGTTTCTGCGTTTCATGAAATGTTTGTGCATGTCACAAAATGTTTGAGCAATTCATGATTTGTTTTCTGTGTTCAGTGAACCTTCAGGGCCACCGTAGCTTACAGATACATGAACCATTTATGACATAAGGGACGATTATTTTCAAAACGGTTAGAAGAGTTGGTAAAATAAACCTTTAAAGACCAACATGTTAGAGATTCTTCTCCTCTGGTCATCTGTATTTTCTTTACTTCTGTTCAGTTTTTCCTGCAGCTCCTTTTCGGTGTTTTTCAGTGAAAGTGACTTTCAGAGACTTCCTGACGGGCCTCATCTTTCAGCTGTTATGGTCGATAACTGATCCGTGATATGAGTGGATAAAAGGAAAGCTGGGGGCTCTCGTGTTTGGCACGTTTTGGAGGAAGCGCAGCTGTCTGTCAGGGAGGAAGAGGAGGATGTGATGAGAATCTTCATCACTTCAATCATCTGCCAGGACGGAAACAAACCTCTATGATGAGCGCTTAATGTGTGACTGACAGCTGGATCTAAAGGGACCATCAGTTGATTAGCTCTCCTCCTCTGGGACTGGACTGGTTCAGACCGAACAGTTTGGTCCTGATTAACCAGAAACACCTCTCAGCAGGTTCCTCTGTCGGCTCTGTGGAGTCAGACTGTGTCGCTCGAGGACTCGAAAACACATTTCAAACAAGGGAAATCTATTTTGGAATGATTTTCTCAGAAAAGAAAGGAGGGATTTGACCCCAACAAACTTTCTTCAGTCAGCTCCCAAAGAAGATCTGAGACAAGCCAAGAGGCAAGAGAACTGATCCAACACTCGTGCACTGATTTTTTTAGAGGACATGTACTCCCGATCACTAGGAAGCTGCAGCAGACCGCCCCCCTAGTGGACATTACAGGAACTGTAGTTTTTGTCCATGTTTTTCCATCCTGCAGGTTTCTTTTTTAGATAGTTTTGTGGTTTCTTCTGAATAAATAAACATGAGGCTCTGACTAACTGTAACAGTTCCATGGCAACACACCGAGCAAACAATACATGCATGTCTTTATTCTGAAGCTTTCCTCCCACTGAAAAGATCCTCTCCGGCTTCTTTCTGTGGATTTCTCTGAATTTGCTCAGACATCTTTTCAAACGCACAGGCAGGCCTTGAGAGTACAGTGACGTTAATCTCTTTCTTTGCCCTTTGAAAGCTGCACACCGTTTGAAAACAGAGCTCCCCGCCATGAATAAAGCTCGGCTCTAAAGGCTGCAGAGAATAAAGAGAGACAGGAGGAGAGGAGGAGAGGAGAGGAGAGGAGAGGAGGAAGAGTTGAGGAGAGGTAGAAAGAAGAAAACAAAAAATTTCATCTAAGCCTATTCGACGAGGAAGCTGGAATTTGGATGTTGTCGGCAAATATTAGCCTCTCTGTATTTTTTCTCTCTCTTTAGATACAGACATAAACTCTGTTACTTTTTCTCTCTGAGGGCGTACTCACCACTAACACCAGGCCCAAAGTGCTTCCCTCACTGGCTTGAACTCACACTGCTCCAGGACTAACCGGGCCTGAGCACGGTAACCTCTGTACATACGTTATCATACTTGGAACGGCGCTCTGGGACTTTCTTCTCCAAGTGAGGAAATAAATTCTTTTGAGTTTGCATAATCTGGTTTAAATCCAAAAACATTTCAGTGAGCGCTTTAAGATCCAATCATCACTGAAGTGTCATGCAAGAGAGACGATAAAAACAGACACACTGCTCGGTTATCGTTTAAGGTGGATCGATGTCGTCATGACGTCACCTCAGAAAACACTCGACCTTAACATTTCCCGTAGCGGTCAAATAGCGACCACAGACTGTGATAGCAGCACGGTGAAGTTTCTCTAGTCCAACGATGGAGAACATGACGGCAGCTTTACCGACTTTGTGACTGAGGTTGAGCCGTTTTGTATCAGATAGATCCTGGATTTCTCGATTAATGAAGACGGGGGTTGATTAGAGACCAATTCCTACATCTGGATTGTGTGCGCTGCCATCTTGTGGTGGTGGCCATTACTGCGGTTTCAGCAGCCGCTTTCATGGTTAGATGAAAAACATCATGCAGCTGCTGATGAAGGAACGTTAATCGGGACATCTTAATTGTATTTAGATTTGACATATTAGACTTTTCTTTAACAACAACCTGATTTCATTACAAAGAAAAATAAAGAAAAACTCGACCGGACGATAAATACTCTGTGATGACATGCTGTGTGACGTAACGTTATGCTACAAGCTAGTTATCTTAAACTGCTGACGACATTTTGAAGTTTTTTATCTGCGCTTTAAAAACAAATCAGATATTTCCTAGAACTTGAATCGGACAGAAAGATAAACTCACAGCGAATAGAGCCACAGAAAAAATTTAGCTTCCATTTTTGTTATATAATTTCTGCGTCTAAAGCGCCTTCGTCTCCCGCGGCAACCACGACAGTGCCTCCTTAAAGCAACCAACATGTGTTTCCTGCTACGTTCAGTCAGCTGATCAGATTCACAGTTTGAGGTGGAATCAGAAATGAAGTGCTCGGAGATTATAATCTGTGTGTGTGTGTGTGTGTGTGTGTGTGTGTGTGTGTGTGTGTGTGTGTGTGTGTGTGTGTGAAGCTGAGCAGAGCATCCAGCTCTTCATTTTCCCAGAAGTTTCTCTCTCTGATGATCCCCTGACACATTTCTGACATGATTTAATACACACACACACAAACACACACACACACACACACACACACACACACACACACACACACACACACACACACACACACACACACACACACACACACACACACACACAGACACACACACACACACGAGGTTAGTGTTAGGAAGATTGAGACGATGCCTGATGGATTAACAATCCTGTGCTGGTGGTGGATTACGACTGGAGTGTGTGTGTGTGTGTGTGTGTGTGTGTTTGTGTGTGTGTGCGTGTGATGAGGATAAATCTAAAGCTGATTTTCATTTAGAGCTGCTGTTATGTAATGCCCGTCAGGTCCCATTATGAACAAATAATACAAAGATGAGTTGTGTTTCATCAATGGAGTCCAGGTTTGATGGCGAGATTTCAGGAAACGAACCAGCGGGCCGCACAACGAAGCGAGTTCTACGTACCCGGGTATCTTTAAGTCACCAATCAAGAGTTTCTATGAATGCGTTCACATAAATGAGGCAGTTTATGAATAATCACAGACACCTCCTGTTCAGACGGACAAAAAGCTGAACTGGAACCTAAACCAAATTCAAAAACATTTCAGCTCTCAGTCAAATGAAAAGAGAGAACCAGCTGATTATAAATGTATGCATAATGGACGTTTTATCATTTCATTTTCTGTTAATGGTCCAATCAGTGAGCTGTGTAGAGAGTGAGATGATAAAGGTATCTTACTCTCTGATCATTAAGGAAACATGTTGAAGTGCTGGCTTCTCTGACAACAATGCAGCAGCCAGTATGTCCTCCTTCTAACTTTAGATTCTGCTCCTGAATGCTCTGGATTTGTTTGGACCAGAGAAGGTAGGCGCACACACACACACACACACACACACACACACACACACACACACACACACACACACACACAGCCGTTTTGGACGCCCCTCGGTTTGTCAGATATGAGAGCAGTTATCAGGTCAACAGGTGTTGCAGTGATGGAAGCGGTCAAGAGAAGTGGTTCAGATAGAAGTGATTGTACCCGACCTAAAAAGCCTCTGCATGTTTCTAATAAGCTCCACGAGCAGAAACGTGCTCAAACTAGGATCAATATTGGAGATGCTTTTGAAAAATGGAGAGAGGTTAGAACACAGAAAGGTTTACAGACCCATGCAGAGCTGGATAAACACTGAAGCTTCAGAGTCCACCACATGGTGACCTGAGTGAGCATCCACTATAGAGAGGAGGGGGGGGGAGACAGTGCTCTACGATGTTTTCAATCTGGACTGCAGTACCCATTTTAACCACTAGGCGTCAGAATCACATATTGCTCCTTTAAATCACTTCTCTCTGAGTATGAGGAGCCTTGACATATCTGATGAAACCGCAGGGAAACATCTGAAAAGCAGCAGAAAGTTATCTTTCTTAAATAACCCAGTTATTTCACAGCACATTTATCCATCAGTCCATGAAGAGACGAAATGTGAACAGGTGAATCCTCAGGCACGACACAGCTGTGTGTGTGTGTGTGTGTGTGTGTGTGTGTGTGGCACACTGACCCAAATAGGAGCAAAAATTGAGCCTCAGCCACTTCTTACAAAACACAGCTTTCTGGCACCAAAGGGAGCAGGGCTTAGAGGAACACCCTAAAACATCCTCTGACAAACCACTCTGCAGACACGCTCCCACTACATGACAACAGAAAGTCAGGTCATCAGGAACTCATTAGGAGCAGCAGAGATAAATCATAATCTGATATTTTAGGGCTATGACGGTGATTTTCAGTGAGCGTAAAGACGCACATAATGCGCAGTAATCCGCAGTGAGTGTGCAGAGAGCAGCGCCAACCTGAACCTGCAGGAATCAGAGTTAATGAAGTGATCAGAACTGTCAATCATGCTGATGAACAAAGCCTCAGCCTCCTGTTGCCATAGAGAACTCATGGAGAGAACAGACAGAAACGGAGTCAGCTTTAAAGACAGGAGAGAAACCATTCATCAAACATGTCAGAGCGTCCTCACCTCGATCAGAGGCGGAGCCACCTTGTCCGGAAGTGTACATCCCAGTAATTCAGACAGGAACTTTGCCATAGAGAGGAGCGAAGTGTGCAGCAGAAATAATCCTGAAAACAAAAAAGCTGAATCAACAGGAGAGTCCTCTGTCTGTCAGCAGTCAGCAGTCAGCGTGCATCCCTCCTCTCTCTCTCTCTCTCTCTCTCTCTCTCTCTCTCTCTCTCTCTCTCTCCTCCAGCTGATCAAACCCCGGGAGGAGACAGAGAAGTGTGAAACCCGGAGGACTGAGCGCAGAGGAGCCGCTGGATGGGGAGATTGTTCGTCTTTCAAATCCTCTGTGTGGGTGAATGGACGGTCACAGCGTCACTGGCAGCGTGGACACATGTAGGTGGGGCCGCGCAGAGGGGGAGTGGGCGGGCCAAGAGCTGTCAGGTGGTTTCCATCGATGGGGTCCCCCCACTTTGAAAGAAGAAATGGAGGGGAAATCTTTACTTAGAACTACTTGAACTAGATTAAACTCCAAATGCATGATGTGTTACATCCTGAAATCAGTATTTAAAGACTCACTATCGTAAAGTCTGACCAGAAAATAGAAGCCAGAATAAAGAGATTATAATGTTTATTTTTCTGATTGTATTTCTTCTCTGTGTGAAGAAGCTTAAACAGTCGTTGGAGCCCATAAATATGCCAAATGGAAATTAAACAGCATCTGTTCTGTGCTTTGGTCCAAATATAACATGAATCAAGCACCAGAGGAGGTTTGTGACCCTGTATAAACCAGCTCTCTCAGAACGCTCCGTTTTGGTGTGTGTGTCCCCGTAGACATCACTCCTCTGTAGAGAGAATAAAAATGGCCGACCTGCACAAAAGTTTAGTTCTAGTCTGGAGGTGGAGTCCATGGGTGGTGATACCAGGGGAGATACCAGAATCCCACTGTGACATCACAAGGAGAGCACATTAGAAACAGAGCTTCTCTGTGTTGTAAGACTTATGCAGACCACAAACAAAGGACTGGATGGTTTACTTCACATGTTGTGGGTCAGTAGACTCTCAGGTTACACAGATATATGTTCAGAAATACTGTAGAAGAGGATTTTTCATAATATGTCCCCTTTAATGATTTATTTTTAGGGGCGCATTGACAGTCTGAAGGACTGAAAAGGAACAGGAGAGTTTGTTTATAATGTCTATGTTTTATTTTAACAGCGACCTGATGACAAAGAATGAGAAAAAGATTTTATTGTGAATGAAGTTAAAGTCCTTCAGTTTCAGTTCATTTGGACTTTTTTGAAAGTTCTTGCTCTGAAATCCCCCGACCTCCTCCGACCTCGCCCTCTAATTCTCTCCTGATCCGACAGCTCGACTCCCGTCTTTGAAAATTCAGCAGGCGACTCTTCATAAGCCGCTCATGCTCCCCAGGTGAGCTCTATCCTGTCAGACAACTTCCTTTACTCCTCCAACCCCCTCCCCCCCCCACACCCCCACCCCCATATATGTCAAGGATTCTCAGTCTGTGTCCTCAGTCTGTGTCCTCAGCGTCGCAGGGTTCGTCTTGTTTCCTGTCCGGTGAGAGAGAGAGGTCAAAGGTCAGACTGCATGATGTTGTCAAACTGAATAAATGTTAGTGCGGTCCCTCCTCAGAGGACGCTGAATGAGGAACTGTTCTGACAGCGACGGAGGAGGAAGAGGAAGAGGAAGAGGAGAGATGAAGTCTGAAGAGAGGACAGAAATCATGAAGTCATAAAGAGATGTTTGTGAAGTAAAGACGGTGAGGTGCAGACGAACTGCAGTATGAACATTTCCCTCCACAAAAAGCAGCAGGACCACAGCATGTTGTTCTCAAACTGCAGAGTCTACAAGGTTTCCAGAGAGATCGCAGTCTGAAGGAACGTTTACCAACATTTCAGAATCATTTCTCTTTCATAACCGTTACACACAAACAGGCATCCTAACAAGCAGTGTTTCTAGGACTTAGTTTCCAAGACAGGCAGACTCCAAAATAAAAAATATAAGGGACGGGCGGTCGAGTCCGCGTCCACACATCAGAGTACAACACACAGAACGTGACAGCTACTTTACTGACTTTGTGTCTTATGTTTGTGTCAGAATATTGAGATTTTTAAACGCAGTCTTAAAACTCATTTATTCAGTCTGGCTTTTATATAGTGCTTTATATTAATTCAAATCTATTGTATTGTCATTATTGTTTTGTCTTTTTTATCCTTTTAAATACATTTTTAATATTCTTGTCCTATGTATTAATTTTAATATGTTATTGCTTTTATGTGTCGTATTTTATTTTTTAATTCTTATTGGTGTGCATTAGTCTCTCAATGATTTTATAAACTACTTTTTCATCAATAACTTTTCTGCACTCTTTGTAAAGCACTTTGAACTGCAATTTAATTTGTCTGAAAGGTGCAATATAAATAAAGTTTGATTGATTGATTGATGTTGAGTCATGTCAGTCAGATACAGACAGAACACTTTGGGATTTCTTCATAATGAAGGTTGTCCACGTTGTGTACCCGTGTGCTTGTGCTCGTGCATGAACTGTACCTCTTCCAAGCGTGCCAGGGCCGAGGATCAGAGAACTCCACGCCAGCCAAACGAGCTGGAGGGTACAGATTGATCAGGTGAAATGTAGGTATAAAGAATCAGTAGTGTCTGAAATGTCTCTGTCTCGGGAAGCCCAAAGAGGACATGCAGCCCAACTTTTTATTTTATTTTTATTTTTTAATATTATTATTTATTTATTCATTTATTATTATTTTTTTTAATCTTTTTTTATTATTATTTTCTTGATTGGTGATAAGGTGAACAAAATGAAACAAGAATATATAGACATGACAACTAAAGCGAGAACAAACATACAAAGAAATAAAAAAAAAAAAAGATACAAAATAGCAAAACATGAGCAAAGATTCAGAGCAACAATACAAACAAAACATTTAAATGAGACGAGAGTCAAGCAATGATTTTTACGTTCAGGTAGTGTGTTAGAAACGTGTTTATTTCACTCATCTTTCCCATGATTATAAAATATTTTGGTTGTTTTCTCAAGTTCTTGTCTCCTTTGCCTCATTATCTTGACATATCACAGCGCTGGTTTTCCTGTTGTAATGTCTTCGCTTTTAGAACAGAATTAAGTAGACATCTTGAGAAAACAACCAAAAACTTATTATGACCAGAAAACTGCAGTAAGATAAAATGTTCCTCCTGCATGAAGAGAAGCGTCAGAACAGAATCTGAGTCCAGCTTGAAGTCCGTCGTCCATAAATTATTATCGTTGTCTCACCTGCGCTCACTCTCCTGTCTTTACACCCTCTGAGTTTATCTCTGTTAGCCTGCAGTGATTGGTGGACCTCTAATGGACTCCATCCATCACGTCTATCCAGAGGGACTCTCTCTCCGCCCATTGAAAGACTTTGAGCCAAATGACTCAGAGAACAACCCACTGAACACACACACACACACACACACACACACACACACACGCACACACACACACACACACACGCACACACACGCACACACACACACACACACACACACACACACACACACACACACACACACACACACACACACACACACACACACACATGTGCACACATGCAGGGAGAAAACAGACGCACCTGAAGTACTCCTGTTATTTTAATCAATCAAAAGGTGAATTTAAATCTCAGAACCTTCTTTAAGGAAGTTAAGTTTCCTAATATTGACAGATGTATGTGTGTGAGAGGGGTGTAGGTGTGAGATGGCCATCGTCTTTCAGGCTGGTCTGGGACGAGGAAGGAGGGAAAGGATGAGGGAGGAGGGACGGGATAAGGAAGGAGGGAAGGGATGAGGGAGGAGGGAAAGGATAAGGAAGGAGGGAAAGGATGAGGAAGGAGGGAAGGGATGAGGGAGGAGGGAAGGGGTGAGGAAGGAGGGAAAGGATAAGGAAGGAGGGAAGGGATGAGGATGGAGGGAAGGGATGAGGGAGGAGGGACGTTGTTGTTTTGAGGCATTCTGGGTAAATCCTCCCCTGAACTGTGTTTCTTGGAACTGGATCAACACAATCACATTACGCGTGGATTTGATGATTCAGAGGCCTCGACCTTTGACCTTCTTTGTTTGAATTTGATGCACGTCCAAAGATAGCAGAACAAAAAGCGTCAACGCTGGAAATGAAGCGTGCTTCAGAAGTTCACAAACACACAGGTAGAAGAAGAGACTTTGTTAATCCCGCGAGCTGAAATTACATTTTACACTCTTGCTCCATCACTGATGGAGAGATGTCAGAGTGAGGGGGCACAGAGAGGGCTCCTGAGCTGGGGGGGGGTCGGACCAATTTTCAGGCATGATCCTCACTGGGACTTGAACCAGCGACCCTCCAGTCCCTGCAGTCTGAACTACTACCAGGTACACCTCCCACAATCATTAAACCTCATTAGACCATATAAGGAAGAATAAACCATATTCATCATGACCCCCCCCCCCATGAAACAAACTGTTTACATAAAAAAACATACTTAATGAATCTGTCAGCGTGCACGGCGGCGCTCTCACCGACGCCCCGCTGCTGTGCTGGTTTTTAATAAAGCTGTTTAATGACATGCTCCGTGCTGGCTGGCGAGCGCAGCCCCATATGTTGTTAGAGCGGCGGGGAGCGAGGAATGAACACGATCTACACGGCTTCAGATCACAACCCCCTGCTGGGAGAGAGGGTGTGTGTGTGTGTGTGTGTGTGTGTGTGTGTGTGTGTGTGTGTGTGTGTGTGTGTGTGTGTGTGTGTGTGTGTGTGTGTGTGTGTGTGTGTGTGTTGACTTGGCCCTCCAGAGAATCTGCTTTGAGGTTTTCTTCCTTTTCGTTCTCATTTCTTCTTCTGCTCTGATATAAAAACACTAAATGTTGCATTTTAAACATCTCACACCACAGCTTCAGACAAACCTTCAACACTGCTTTGACCACAACTGACCCGATTAAAGATTTCAAAATAAAATCATCAAAATGTTTGTTAACACGATTTTAAAAGGACACAATCTCAATATTTAAAACAGAGTCAGTAGCTTGTTCCTTCAAAATAAAATACAGACTTCTCCTTCAAAATAAAAGACAGACTTCTCCTGAAGTGAAGCTGCTCCATTGTCCCTTCTGGGCCTCCGTACATGTGTGGTGGTGACTGTGTCTGCAGAGACTCTGTCCTCTGGATTTTACTGTTCTGATTTGTGACGGTTGACTTGGGACGTTTCTGGGCGGGGCTGGTGTGTTTCCTCCAGCCAATGACAGCGCAGCAGGTGAGTTTAGGAGTGGATACAATTCAGTGATTGGACGAGATTCAAACCGGTGAATATGACGGACGTGGACGTGGCAGCAAAGAAGAGAAAATATAATGAGAGTGAGGAGAAACATCAAGTGGATAAAGATCGTTCTAAAACGAGGGTGAACCTTGTGTTGTCTTTAACCTGTGGACGTGGAGTTGATCTACTTCCTGTTGGACAGGAAGGTGATGAACACCGGCGGTTAGCTTGTGCTAGTGTGCGTTAGCTTGCAGTGTAGCTACAAAGCAGTAAATTACATGCTTTCCAAATCTTCAAAATTCCTTGTTGGGCTAAACATACTCGGCAATAAAACCCACAAAGGCGAGAGAAACTGCGAGGACATTTTGATAAGTTTGATAAGTAGAGAGTAATAACACGAGCACTTCCCTTTAACTGTCAAAATAAAATGATATGAAACACAGATTTGAATCTGTCTCTGTTACAGATCTTAATGTTTCACTGCTGAGTCTCCAGCTGAGCCAAACATCAGGGTGTAAACATGTGATGTGCTTTAATGCTCACGTGTAAGTGTGTGTGTGTGTGTGTGTGTGTGTGTGTGTGTGTGTGTGTGTGTGTGTGTGTGTGTGTGTGTGTGTGTGTGTGTGTGTGTGTGTGTGTTCATAGTTCTGTGTGAAATGTGTTGATGGTGCACTTCCTGTGGTTTTATGGCTCTGCAGTGTCCACGATCTGCAAATAACAACAAAGACGCACAGACTCGTCTTCATGACCTCCTGCTGTGACTCCTCACAGAAACACGTGAAGCAGACTGAGGCTCTCGTTTATTTCTCGTCCTCTGACTCGGTCTCGATCTCTAAATGTCTTGGTCTTGACTCGGTCTCGATCTCTAAATGTCTTGGTCTTGACTCGGTCTCGATCTCTAAATGTCTTGGTCTTGACTCGGTCTCAATCTCTAAATGTCTTGGGCCTGACTTGGTCTCGATCTCTAAATGTCTTGGTCTTGACTCGGTCTCTAAATGTCTTGGTCCTGACTCAGTCTCGAGCTCTAAATGTTTTGGTCTTGACTCAGTCTCGATCTCTAAATGTCTTGGTCTTGACTCTGTCTCTAAATGTCTTGGTCCTGACTCAGTCTCGAGCTCTAAATGTTTTGGTCTTGACTCAGTCTCGATCTCTAAATGTCTTGGTCCTGACTCGGTCTCGATCTCTAAATGTCTTGGTCTTGACTCGGTCTCGATCTCTAAATGTCTTGGTCCTGACTCGGTCTCGATCTCTAAATGTCTTGGTCTTGACTCAGTCTCGATCTCTAAATGTCTTGGTCCTGACTCGGTCTCGATCTCTAAATGTCTTGGTCCTGACTCGGTCTCGATCCCTAAATGTCTCGGTCTCGATCCCTAAATGTCTGGGTCTTGACTCAGTCTCGATCTCTAAATGTCTTGGTCCTGACTCGGTCTCGATCCCTAAATGTCTTGGTCTCGATCCCTAAATGTCTGGGTCTTGACTCAGTCTCGATCTCTAAATGTCTTGGTCCTGACTCGGTCTCGATCCCTAAATGTCTTGGTCTTGACTCGGTCTCGATCCCTAAATGTCTCAGTCTCAATCCCTAAATGTCTTGGTCCTGACTCGGTCTCGATCCCTAAATGTCTTGGTCTTGACTCGGTCTCGATCTCTAAATGTCTTGGTCTTGACTCGGTCTGGATCTCTGAATGTCTCGGCCTCAATCCCTAAATGTCTTGGTCTTGACTCGGTCTCGATCTCTGAATGTCTCGGTCTCAATCCCTAAATGTCTTGGTCTTGACTCGGTCTCGGTCTCGATCTCTGAATGTCTCGGTCTCAATCCCTAAATGTCTTGGTCTTGACTCGGTCTCGGTCTCGATCTCTAAATGTCTTGGTCCTGACTCAGTCTCGATCTCTAAATGTCTTGGTCCTGACTGAGCTCTCTGGTCTCGGGTATGTCATGTTCTCAGTTTGTGTGGTTTTGACTACAACACTTCTGGAGAGATTCTTTTATGACATGCTAGTTGAAATCGGTTTGAAAGGTTCCAAACTTATAAAGCTAACTTATAGATCTACGAGGAAAGAGATGATGGATTTATTGATTTATTTGTATCAAACCTGAGAGACGACTTTCTGATCAGAATCAAACAAACCCACTTTACTCTCTCTTTGTATCACAGCGCTCTGATCACCGCCTGCTCGAGTCTGCTCTGAGGGAACTGAAGTTAAAGTGAGCTTCAGAGAGAAGGAGCTTCCTGAAAGGTGCTGACGCTCGGCCCTTGGGTTCCGAGTCAAGAGAACTGAAGGACTGGAGGAAGTGAGCTCTGTGCCGTCCCAGTGAATTAGAGCTCATTTACTAATGGTGAAGGATAAATCAGAGGCTGAGCTGTGCTGCAGTGCAGAGAGGGAGCAGACGGCTGATCCTCTCTCTGGATCTGTGCAATGGTTTTTATAGACTCTGTAGATGAAGCGACAGCCGGGCGCGTTGTGAAGCTCCGTCAGGACTCAGAGACGCCAATAAAAGAGAAAATCTCTCCATCACGGCCGTCTTTGATGCAACATTAGGCAGCTGCTGCAACGAACAGAGGGAGGCCTGTGAGACAGAAACAGTGTCAGTGTGTCACAGTGTGTGTATCTAAGCGTGTGTTTGGTTAGTGTTTGTTGCACCCATAGTGTTTAAGTTAATTAATAACAACTTACACATGTTTTGGAGCTGCAGCTGCGACTCCCATCGGAAACAAGACTTCGATGTTTCATAGAAAATACTTTTTTTTAAACCTTTTTTTAAAGCCCAACATATCGAGCCGATCATGTGACCTAACCTTCCATCTCCGTGCCCAGAATGTCCTTACTTAATTTCAAAATAAAAGCAGGGTAATATTTAAACAACAAGTCAAGTGTTCTCAGCTTAAAATTTCAAAATAAAAGCCTTTTTTTGTTTTTAAATGCGCAATAATGGAGTTTTTTACATGTGATTACTCGTGATTTAAATTGAAAAGTATTTGATTTACAAGAAGAGAAAAGATCGAACATCTTCCTCTCACTTTTCTTTTCTTCTTTCCCATCCAAACTCATTTGTCTCACTTCATCTCTTTTTAAGCCTCATTACCCTCAACTTGTCGTCAACTATAAATCACTTTTAGACACACACACACACACACACACACACACACACACACACACACACACACACACACACACACACACACACACAGACATGATCAGATTGAAAAGGGTAAACAGATGTAGTGAGCTGTCTTCTGCATAATTACTCCCCCTTTCGGTTTCATCATGCCCTTCCCCTTCTTCATCCCTGGAGGAGATTTTAAACGACAGGAGGGTCGATGGCGTTTGACCACACGGCGAGATGAGGCGTGACACGGCTGTGAATTTCACACATCAGATGACACTCTGAGGGCAGCTTTTTGGCTTTGACTGTTAAAGTGTTGACAGCCTTTTTTTCCTCTAAGAATGAATAATTGTTGTAAAAATAAGAGAAGCAGAGTTTAAAGAGAAAGTGTTTGAGGCAAAGAAAGCGTCACACCAACTCTTTATCACGCGGCCGACAAGAAGACAGAGTCCGTGTCCAGATGTGACCCCATCAGTCCTAATGTTTACCAAAAGTTATTATGGGAATTATTTCAAACTAAAAACAAAGTATTCATCAGTTGTTATGGGTGTCTAGAAGGACTGTCCGTTTTAATTTGAAACAATCTTCCAACTCTGGGAGAAAGTTCACATTCAATCTGTAAAGAGCCGTTCAAATTCAAAATGTTAAAGGGGACATATTCTGAAAAATCCACTTCTACAGTGTTTCTGAACATATATCTGGGTAACCTGAGAGTCTACTGACCCACAACATGTGAAATAAACCATCCAGTCCTTTGTTTGTGGTCTGCATAAGTCTTACAACACAGAGAAAAATGCTCTGTTTCTAATCTGCTCTCCTTGTGATGTCACAGTGGGATTCTGGTAAAAAAAAAATCCTCCCCTGGTATCACCACCCATGGACTCCACCTCCAGCATAGAACAAAACTTTTGCGGAGGTCGGCCATTTTTATTCTCGCTACAGAGGAGTGATGTCTAACGGGGAAACTCAGGGGGGGGTCACTGCATTTAAAGAGACACACACACCAAAACGGAGCGTTCTGAGAGAGCTGGTTTATACAGGGTCACAAACCTCCTCTGGTGCTTGATTCATGTTATATTTTGACCAAAGCACAGCACAGATGTTTCAGTTAGACCACAGGGGACTGTTTGAAAAGGTGGAGGAGGGGGATAATATGTCCTCTTTAAGTCTATCAGCTCCCCAGGCCGTGAAGTAGTTTGCAGTTTGATCCAGCAGAGTGTGCTCTCTTAATTGTAACTTGACAATTTCATTGCACTCTTGACCTCAGTAAATGGAGACAGTAATTTTGTGGTAAAGGTAACAGGCCTGCGATTCAGGAGATGCAGACTTACATGAGGGTGACTCGTCTCTCTCGCACACTGCTTTGGTGGAGAGACACAGGGTCGCTACAAACGTCACTCTCCAAGCTGGCTCGCAAACATTTGTGTGTGTCAGGAACGTCTGTGCGCTCTGAAAAGGTGTTCTTGTCAGCGGGTAACATCTTAAATGAAAAGAAAGCTGCACTGGATGCTGATCAGGTTAACAGACTTGTTTTTCTGTTGAAGAATATTAAAAAAATAAGTCATTTGGATGTGTTCAAACATTACCAAGTCATGTTTTGAATTTGTTCAAAGTTGATTTTTTGAAAAAAGAGATAGCACTCGTGTTTACACAACGTCCCAACATTTTAGGAAGCGGGTTTGTACGATAAGTTATGAGTACTGTGATAAAAGTCAAGGTCAATGTTTCTTAATTTGTCTCCCTCGGGAGAAGTTTGTCTCAGATACTGGGAAATTGCTGCACAGACAATAAATGAAACAAATAAAAACAGAGCGCCCTGAGACCCTGAGTCTCCATCATGTTAGAGGTGAAAGAGGCGCTGACAAAGTTTCCTTGGAGACACTTTGGCAGCAGTAATCGTATCTTAACCCCAGACATCACACAGGCAGTCCCTCGGCGCAACGTTAAAACCCTTCCCCTGATGCTCTTTAATGATAACATCCTCTCTGCTGATCCTGTCTTAGCCCACTGTGGCTGCCCTTTCTGCAGCCCATTCACCGGCTTGTCCTCGCCCTCCGGATGATCACATCTTACCCTTCAGAGGGGAGTCAAAGGGCCGGACGTCAGGGGGTAGGATTTACCTTCCATTAATGTGCTCTTTACAACACACACACACACACACACACACCCACAGACACACACATACGTCTACTCTTCTAAACTAGCTTCTCGAGTGGTGTCAGGATTAAAGAGCAATTACAAACTGCTCCAACAGCGATGGACGGAAGAGGAGTCAATGTTGACCCACTTCTTGAAGCGGTATGGCGGTGAGAGAGGAGGCAAGAAGGAGGAGAAATAACGAGAAACAAGTATAAAAAAAACATACACATAGGAGAAATATCCACAGAGCTTACAAAGATGAGGAGAGGATACAGGAAAGAGGACAGGAGATAACGACAGGAAACAAGAATCAGAGAAGCTTTACTGTCCATGCAAACAAAATGGAAAATGATTTCTGGCGCATACAGGCTCAGGTAGGGGAAAATCATCAAAATAAGGGCGTGTACTCTGCGTGCATTATGCTGAGGTGCTTTATAATTATAGTCGTTTATAGTTAGTTCGGAAAGTCTGAACGTCTTAACAACAACAACAAACAGCGTGGATGTTAGGAACAAGATGAGAGGAATGTCTCTGTTACAAGTTACATTTAAGCTAAAAGTTGATGTGCAATAAGATAATTCTTTACATTAACAAAACATATTTTTCCACCATTTTGATGAAGAATATGACGTCAAGTCAGGCAGCTAATTATTTCCCAAGGGGGTGTTCATGTACATCTTCCAATTCGGAAACTTGTTTTTCTGATGTGTCTGACACAACATGAATGCAGGGATAGTTCTGCTCTTTGAGGAGCGTGGTCAGACACAGCTCACTTGCATTTAAACAAAGAATGTGCAACTTTTTGATCCAGTAGATGTCGCCCTTGAGCACCAGAATGAAACCAAAACAAACTGCTGTTTGGCCACGCCCTCCTCTCATGAGACACACCTCTAACCTCCCCTCCACTTGCGTTTGCATGAAGGAGCTAAGCACAAGCGGCGGACATGTTGTGTTAGCATGCTAATGTTAGCTCTCTTTAGTTAGCTCGTAGCTTCACATTGTTGTGTTAGCGTGCTAATGTTAGCCCTCTTTAGTTAGCTCGTAGCTTCACATTGTTGTGTTAGCATGCTAATGTTAGCGCTCTTTAGTTAGCTCGTAGCTTCACATTTCATGTAAACTGACACAGAATGAGCGTGATCTAAAAACTCTTACTAACATCCAAATAATCAGTGAGTATGTTCTTCTTCTTCTCTCTAGTTCTTGACTAAAACAGCTTTTATACACAAGGGGAGGAGCCGGCCGTCCCGTCCATGTAAACACGGCTCTGACAACAACACAGAAACTTGATGGAGCGTTTAAAGATAAGTCCAGTTTAAAGTTTATTCATATAATAACTTTGAATGAAGATAAAACAGACCACAGAAACACAAGTCAATATGTAAAGAAGATAAACTACACACACTACAGAGACTGTGTTGTTGGACCAGTAGCTTCACTGCATGTCCCTGCGTGGATTTAAAGAGCGGCGGTGATGACAGAGAGCGAGCTTCACGAGCTCCAGTGTCACTGAAGTGTGACCTCATATATCTGAGCCGAGTCGTTCCTCCGTGAAGCCTCGGCAACTCAAAGTAATGAACTCGATCTCTGCAGAGCGAGACTCTTCTCATCTCAGCTCCAGACGATCTGTCACAGCCGTCTGCCTCGGGGCCGAGCCGTGTTGACTCTACACACGCCAGGTGTAATGGAACTGACCTCCACCGCCAGCCTGCTGCCGAATAGAAACATCAATAATGTCCTGGACTGAGAGCGGTGCGGAGAGAACTGTAAACTCAGCAGGTTGTAAATAAAGAACAACTGCAGCAGAGAGACGAGTCTCACCTTCTTTCAGGACGTCTCTGTGTCTGCAGGATGAGCAGAAATACTCTGAAATTATACAAAGAAAATGTGACAGTTGTTTTTTTTTAGATTTTTTGTCACTTCAAACCTAATTTAAAAAGTTTAAACTGGTTATGAAGCATGTGTTCATCTATAGCTAATGCCTCTATATGACAAACACACACAAACCAGACCATCAGAGAGAAGATTTCAAATTTCTGTATTCATTTTTAAAGAGGGGATCTCTACTCTGGCTTTTCTTATGGTCATACTTTATACAACCCGCCTAATTAAACATGTAAATAATGATAAAACTGGAAATGCTGTCTCAGTCTAACTTTGAGTCAACCTAACGACAGGCTGAGAGCTGGAGCTGAGGCGGGTTTTAAACCTCCTGACAAACCGTTACACCGCGCCCACCTGTCAATCAGGTCAGCCACACGCCTTATTGTGAATAACTCTTATCCTTCATCAAATCAAAACTGATGAGTCATCAAAACATTCACCCCCCGTACAGTGTGTGTCCATCCAGACATGAGCTAATCACACCTATTTGGTTTTTTGAACCAGGCTGTAAACATGTTCATCTCTGCTGTAAAAACAGGCTTTTTAGAATGGGTGTGTATGTGACTTCCTGTGCTTCTGCAGCCAGCCTCTAGTGGACACTCCAGGAACTGCAGGATTTTACACTTCATTGGCTTCAGTTTTAAACACTGAAGGTTGCTGCTTGATGTTCACAGATCTACAGACACCAGTCACATATGTGGAAACATGGCGTTTTTAGATGTGAAAGCAACAAGCATTGTAAAGAAAATAGTGTAACCATGTGGAGATGTTTTTTTTATTTTAATGAACAAGAGAGCATGTTTCCTCTCCTGAACTGCTGCAGAGCATTTTAATCTACCCTTAGATTTATATTGGGGAGAAGTTAAACACCCCGTCCTCTTTTTGCCTGCAAAGAAATTATAAATTATAAGATTCATGCTGATACGACTGATCATTTCCTCCTAAATGACACCTTCCCTCTAATAGCTGCTCCATGTTTCTGTCCGGTCGTTAATCTCCTCATTTCCCTGTTTGTGCTCTGATGTGACAAACCTTTCATTCCTTGTTACGTCGCTCTCTAATGTGAAATGTCGGAGCTGTCGAGGTGTGATAATAAAGTCCTGCTGTTAATCAAAGAGTGTGAGAGTGAGAGACAGGCTGCGGGACTTTATGACAGAAAGACTAACGAGCAGTTCTTTCACCATCAGGACAGTCCAAATGAGTTTCCTCCTAAAGGCATTATCATCTGGTTAAGGAGGAAATGTTGTGTCATATGTCAAAAACCTCAGCTAAGTTTGAGAAAGAAGTGACCATGTTTGGATGAGCGGGTGGAGCTTAAATAGGCCATACCCCCCAATTATCCAGTGGACACTGGAGGAACTGCAGCTGTAAAGTTGAACATTTTAACATAGAGCTCTATGGGGACTGACTCACTGCAGGAGACAGACTCTAGTGGACACTGGAGGAACTGCAGCTGTAAAGTTAGACATTTTAACATAGAGCTCTATGAGGACTGACTCACTGCAGGAGACAGACTCTAGTGGGCACTGGAGGAACTGCAGCTGTAAAGTTAGACATTTTAACATAGAGCTCTATGGGGACTGACTCACTGCAGGACACAGACTCTAGTGGACACTGGAGGAACTGCAGCTGTAAAGTTAGACATTTTAACATAGAGCTCTATGAGGACTGACTCACTGCAGGAGACAGACTCTAGTGGACACTGGAGGAACTGCAGCTGTAAAGTTAGACATTTTAACATAGAGCTCTATGGGGACTGACTCACTGCAGGAGACAGACTCTAGTGGACACTGGAGGAACTGCAGCTGTAAAGTTAGACATTTTAACATGGAGCTCTATGAGGACTGACTCACTGCAGGAGACAGACTCTAGTGGACACTGGAGGAACTGCAGCTGTAAAGTAGGACATTTTAACATGGGGCTCTATGGAGCCTTCAGGTATTTTTTTTTGCATCATACAAACAAGTATTGCATGAAACCTGTGTTGTTTAAGTAATGTATTCTGCTTTGTAAAATATTCAGATTTTTTTTCGCTATATGTTGCTGTCAGTACAGCGTGAGTTTTTAAAGATAAAGTCCTCAGAGGGCACATGATCCTGGAGGGAAAAGAGCAAAAGGTGTTAAAAGCGATTTATTGAGAAGGAAAACTCAATAAACTCTGAAGTGATAATTCAACTAAGTAACACTTCAGTACATCATCACTTCAGTCTCTAATGCTGCTAATGATGACGGGAGAGTGAGTAATATATCTGTATTAGTGCCTGTCACCTCTCATCACATCATTTTAAAGCAGAGAACTGTTTAACATCAGCTGAGGAGTTTCAACACCTCGAGTGACCTTTGAAGAGGAGTCCGTCCAGAGACCGAGTAAAAATGCTTTCGATTCCAAGACGAGATCAAGACCTTCAAAAAGTGGTCTCGAGACCAAGACCGATTTCAAGTACTAGAACACTACAGTAAGATGTTAAATGTGTCACTGTTTAATGTCAGAATAACTAGCTCTGAGAAGCTAAACCTGGGACCTTAAGAATACGCCTCATTGACACTGAAACCAGATCGTCTTAGTCATTTGTGTTTAACATCTGATTGACTCAAAATGGGACCTTAATTTACTAAATGAACATCATGCTGCGTTGAAGAAAACTTGACACTACAGATCGAGACGATAAAGACGTTATGTAAATGTTTACTGAGGGAATAAATCACCTGGCAGTCTGTGTGGTCTCTACGTCCTAAAGAAAAATAATCCTGATCATATGTTTGAGACATGTTGGTTTTTGTTGCGTGTTTTAAACTGTGTGCAACATGAACTCTGCGACCTGCGCTCGTGACAGGGTTCCTGAGGTGATGAGCTCCATCAGCAGGTGAGTTACATCTGACAGAGTTTATTAAAGGGGATGTGAGGAGCTGCAGGAGCACTGTGACAGCTCACACTTCAACTGTCAACACTGATTAAGGTGTCAGGGGCTCATGTGAGGAGGGGGCTGTCTGACACTCACTAATCTCTGCATGATGGTTTGAACCCAGGGATGGAGGATGACAGGAGGAGGAAAGGACAGGAGAGACAGGGGTCAGGAGGAGGAGGAGATGAGGAGTGATGAGCGATCACAGAGATGAGTCCTCAACAGATGTGCTTCAATATAAGGGCGGGGGGGGGGGGGGGGGGGGGGCTCTCTGGGGAAATGTCCTGATGTGATGTCAAACACTGAGGAGAGGATAGGAGATCCTTCAGCCACTTCTCCTCAGGTACGCTGTAGGGTTCAGATGTTCCAGGAGTCATATTTTGGTGGTTTGCAATTTTTTAGGAGCATTACAGTATGTAACTCTGACACCTACTGTTTAAAATGGGTACTGCAGGAAACTGCAGATTTCCTCTCATAGATACAAGAAACGCGTTCTCTTTTTCTGCTCTGGATTAATGAATACATTAATAGATTAAACTTGGTCAATAAGAAATGTAGCACAAGCTAAACATTCACTTAAGATTGGCACTAGAATAACAGGTAGAAAGACCACAAGGACAGAAAACTTAAACAGGTTATTTCCCTTTGTGATGAGACCTGATGAAATGAGATTAAGTGGTATCCATTAAAGGAAAGATAAATGAGGAAATATCTGCGATAACATAGACAGTTTATGGTCAAACACGATAGATTAATTGGCTCATTTGGTCTTTCTCAATAATAAGTTACTTATGAATGTTAGGGGAAACACAAATGAATTCTCTAAAGGAAGCTTTAAAATCCATCCTTACTTAACCAGCACATTTTGAAAAGCAATAACTTTCTCAGCCCAGCAGTCCAATATAGACCCTGTCAGGACCAACGTCACGGTATTAGCTGGGAGCCAAACGAAGCTAAACGAAGCTAAACTAGAAGTATACCAGAATCACCACCACAGGCAACATAGGAGTCTTAAAATGTTGTCTTCTGTTATTGGGTGCCAGATTAGGAGTGATAACAGCAACGCCTCCAAACTGAAATTCTACCGTTTACCAGCCGCCGCTGCCTCATCACAGAGCTAACATAACACGTGAGGCTAACGGTGGTTTAACGTATTGCTGTTTCATTCCATGTAATCCAGAACAGTCACACAGACGTCAGTTATATCAGTTATGTAGTGGGGTTGACTTTCAAATATAAACTGTAGGTTCACTACGTACTCAGTGGTGATTATAATAATAATAATAATGCATTGGTTTTTTATAGCGCTTTTCTAAGAACTCAAAGACACTTTGACAAAATATGAAACCATAAAACAAAACAAAAAACGACGAGGACAGTACAATGAAGAAGTAATGTAGGGGAGGGAGGGGGGGAGTTAGTGGTTGTAGGCAATGTTGAAGATATGAGTTTTGAGGGATTTCTTGAAGGAGGTGAGTTTGGGGAAGTCTCTGATGTTTTTTGGGGGAGAGTTCCAGAGGGTGGGAGCAGCAACAGAGAAAGCCCTGTCCCCCCCAGGACCGATAGTTTGTCCTGCAGGGGGGGGGCAGGAGGTTTGCATCTGCAGACCTGAGAGTGCAGGTGGGAGTGTGTCGGTGGAGGAGGTGAGACAGGTAGGGGGAGCCAGGTTGTGAGGGCTTTGAAGGTGATGATGAGGAGCTTGAAGTTGATACGCTGGGGGATGGGGAGCCAGTGGAGGTCATGAAGAACGGGGGTGATGTGGTCTCTGGTGCGGGAGTGTGTGAGGAGACGGGCTGCGGAGTTCTGAATGTATTGAAGTTTCTTGAGTGAGTGTGATGGTGATCCGTAGATGAGACTGTTGCAGTAGTCTAATCTGGAGGTAATGAATGCGTGGGTGAGGGTCTCGGTAGCTGAAAATGAGAGGGATGGGCGGAGGCGGGCGATGTTTCTGAGGTGGAAAAAGGCTGTTTTGGTGATGTGTTTGATGTGTTTGTCTTAGGAGAGGGTTTGGTCCAAGATGACACCAAGGTTACGGATGTGGGGGGAAGGGAGCACTGTAGAGCCATCGATGGTGAGGGAGAAGTTGTTGGTGGATTTGATGAGGGATTTGGGGCCGATGATGATGACTTCTGATTTGTCGCCGTTGAGTTTGAGAAAGTTGGTTTGAAGCCAAGATTTTATTTTAGTGATGCAGTCAGTGAGGATTGAGTGAGTGGCAGGAGTGATGGCTTTGGTGGCGAATTGGAGCTGGATGTCGTCTACAGTCTCCAAATGTGCAATGGGAGGTAGAGCCTTCAGTTATCAGGCCTGCTGGTGGTACAGTCTCTAGATGTACTATGGGAGGTAAAGCCTTCAGTTATCAGGCCTACTCGTGGTACCTACAGTCTCTAAATGTACTATGGGAGGTAGAGCCTTCAGCTATCAGACCTGCTCGTGGTACCTACAGTCTCCAAATGTGCAATAGGAGGTAGAGCCTTCAGTTATCAGGCCTGCTGGTGGTACAGTCTCTAGATGTACTATGGGAGGTAGAGCCTTCAGTTATCAGGCCTGCTCGTGGTACCTACAGTCTCTAGATGTACTATGGGAGGTAGAGCCTTCAGTTATCAGGCCTGCTCGTGGTACCTACAGTCTCTAGATGTACTATGGGAGGTAGAGCCTTCAGTTATCAGGCCTGCTCGTGGTACCTACAGTCTCTAAATGTACTATGGGAGGTAGAGCCTTCAGTTATCAGGCCTGCTCGTGGTACCTACAGTCTCTAAATGTACTATGTGTCATGGCTCTCTCACTCTGGCTCCCTCCTGATTGAGGTTCATTCCTTTCACCTGCTCTCACCTGCACACCAGCTCGCCATCTCCTCATCAACTCAGCAGAATATATACCCCGGCTCTCCATCCACTCATAGCCAGATCGTTGTTTCAACTACTGCAGGAGACTCGGCTCCAGCTAAATTAAGTTTCTGAAAAAACATTGGAAATTAATCTTTTTGTGCTTGTTTTGGTTTTTTGAGTCTCACCCTGTTTTTCCTTTGCTTCAGGATCACCATTCACCCACCTGCCTTCCTGCTCAGCCATTTGCCTCAACCTGCTCTCTGGACTCAAAACTGCTCAGCCACACTCACACCCCTACTCTGGTCTGGTCAGCCTTCGTCCTCTTCACTCTGCTAACCTCTGGAATCTTCAACCTATCTTCATCTCCATTTGCCACAATAAACCTCATTACCAATCAACCCCTCTGTTTATGTGTCCTCCATCTGGGTCTTAAATTCACTGGTCGTAACACTATGGGAGGTAGAGCCTTCAGTTATCAGGCTCTTCTTCTTTGAAATCATTCTCCACAACTGATCAAACATAAACGTTACAGAAGCGTTACATGGCCTGCTCCAACCACCACCTCAGTGGCAAGGAAAATCCTTCCTGCATCTTATCTCATCTCCCACTATCCCATTTTTCTTTGGTAACATAACAATGAGTAATCTTTTGTAATGTGTCTCGAGATAACACTTGTTATGAATTGGCGCTATACAAATAAAGATTGATTGGTAACTCCACAACTGATCAAACATAAATGATACAGAAGATCTGTTTAAGAACCTACTTTGGAGCTTGTTAATCATTACTGTTTCACTGTTTGATATCAGAGCCAGTTGAAGTCAAAGTACATTCAGTATTTGTTCAACAACATTGTCACTCATCTTCTCTTTATAAACCTGAAGGCGAGCAGAGCTGCATCAAAGGATGGACACAGAGATGGTGAGTACTTTTTATTGTTTCCTCAAGATCAGTAAGCGTTGGTTGTATCAGTGAAACTGTAAATCTGTAGCACAAAGGAGTATGACTGAACAATGTCACAGATCATGATAATGATGACTGGTACAGTTCAATGTAAACTGTAAGCCGGATGACTGATCCATTAAAGACTTGTCTGTGTTAATAGTTCAACACTGTCTTCTCCAGTCTTCTTTAGGAGTTGCTTTAATGTAATTTTATAAACTTCTGGTAACTAACAATGACTTTGGTGTTTGGATGTTTGTTTCATCTACAGATGAAGCCAACTGTGTTGTTGCTGCTGGCCCTGATGGCTCTGTCTTCAGCCAGTCCTCTGGACATCAGGAGCAACACAAAAAAGAAACAGGGTAAATATTAACCGTCTTTATAAGACAGGACAGATGAAGAGAGACAGGATCTCTCTCCTCTCAACAGTGTTGAGAGGAGAGAGCAGCAAAGATCGGATTGGAACTTAATGCAACAAGGACTACAGCCCCTGTACATGGGGCACGCGACATAACCGCTAGGCTATCTGCACCCCTATTTATAGTTGAAAAAATAATTGTTGGTAACAATTTCTTTGTGTCATCTCTCCAAGGTAACCTTTCACTTTTTGTTTACCTTTCTATTAAAATAAAGTGCTGTTTGCTTTTTTTTTCTTCGGTCTCCTTCATAGAATCAGATCGAAATGACAGTCCCAAAGCCACAGTGAACTCATCAGTGGAAATGGATCCTCATCTTGTAACTGTGGCTACGTTCAGACAGCGGAGGCTGGTCAGACAGCAGAGGCTGGTTCAATCCTCCGCCAGCATGCCAGAAGGAGGCTCTTTCCTGGAATGGGTGACCTGGAACAACTCTCTCCCAAACGATTCAGTTTCCATTTACAATCATTATGTTAATCGTACTGATTATGTCTGCAAATACAAGTGTCACGCTGGTTTTTATACCCCTAGTGAGGGTACTTATTGCCACTATGCCGACGCAAAGAAAGAACATACTGGTTTCCCGTTTGAGGTCCCGGTGAACAAAGACAACTTTGAGATCCTGGAGTGGAAGGATGATTCATATGGTTCAGTGCCCAAGAATTCAGTGAGAACCTGCCCTGGA
This sequence comes from Labrus bergylta, assembly GCF_963930695.1. Taxonomy (NCBI): domain Eukaryota; kingdom Metazoa; phylum Chordata; class Actinopteri; order Labriformes; family Labridae; genus Labrus; species Labrus bergylta. Next base: position 36,113,966 of record NC_089196.1, read on the forward strand.
GAGAACATGTATGTAGGGAAGAACAAATATGGACTTGGTGAGGTTGATACTCAAAATAAGGCCTTCTACTTGCCTTGGAAGGGTTCTGAATATTGGTACAATTACTACCAGGTCCTGACCATCAGTGACAATATAGTCAGCCAGCAGATTGACAATGTCACATACATCACTGATGGATCAGAAATAATAAAATATCCCCCAGAGATCGTGCTTGAGTCCACCATCAAGAACTTTGAATGCCACCCAGTGCTGAGGACAGACACCCTCTCAAAGACGTATCAGGTGACTCAAAGGTGGGACTTCAGTTTTTCTATCACAGCTGGGGTTAAAACAACCTTCACAGTTGGCGTCCCCTTCATTGCTGACGGAAAGATTGAGGTCAGCCTCGAAACAACGTTCCAGTACTCCATGGAAAACACTGTGACAGAAAGTATCACTGATACTGCTTCTGTGCAGCTCACAGTCCCTCCTAACACATCCTGCTCTGTTAATATGATGCGGGATAAGAGCAAGCTTACCATCCCGTTCACTGCACGCCTCAGACGTACCTATGGTAACGGGGAGATTTACACAAAGTCCATCACTGGGACGTATAGTGGTGTTCAGGTCAGAAAAGTTGAGGTGGTGCTTGATAAATGTGAACCTCTAGACATCTCTAATCCATGTGCATGAAATGTAAAGTCCAACATTATGTTTGAAATGATTTATCTGCATGTTTTATTAACTTCCACGTTTTAATGATGACGACACTTTGGCCAAAAGGCAAATAAAAGCAGTCTCATAAATTGAACATGATTATAGATCTGTGCATGTAACTTGATAAAGTGTTGAACTAGAATAAAATGACATGATGGCATTTTAAAGCCCTCCACTGCTCAGAGTTTTCTATTTGTCTTTTGTTTGTTTTTTGTTTGGATGTTAAAGCCTCACTGTGCACAGTGAAGAGTTTTACAAAAGAGATTTTTCTGATGTCTCTGATGTTACCTGAATTAAAATTGGAAAGGAATTTAAAACTCCTGCAGAGTTGGCCGGGCTTCAACTGAACCAGAATGCAGGACTCATACAAGGGCAGATTTTTTTTTAAAATCAGAGTGTAACACACAGTCCAGGTCTGTACATAGGCAATCAGTCAGTGAGTGAATAAAATCCAAAAAACAGAGCAGGCAAAAAAAGGGCAACAGTCAAAAATCAGACAATGGTCAAAACCCTAAAAAACTCTGTGGGAAGAATGCTGGGACAAGGTGACACGACGTGTAACCGGTTGTGTTTTTCTGCTGGACTATGAAGGGTGTATGTCTGTCTCTACTGTCTACTGCACAGGAAGGACGCCACAACAGAGCAGGAGTTGCCCTCACTCTGGTTCTCTTTTTTTATTCTGGAGTTGGTGTGTAAATCAACAGCACACAGTCAGTGCTGATATGCAACTTTAAGGACCCACATCAGAGATTTTCTTTGCTGAGGTACGTACGGTATACAGTCCTTTATACCGTCTCTCTCTTTACCCTTTACAGCGTAATGTCGCCCTCTAGAGGCTACAGAGTGCATCTCATGTCTACTTTAAATTAGTAAACCTGAGAGGAGGGCTTTACGTCTCTGATATCAACAGGACTAACCTGGATAAAAAATGGTTGAATAAATACTAAATAAAAACATGTGTGCACACATCCACGCAACATGCAAAGAGTACAGGTGCAGGACAACAAAACGTGTTAACTGCAGAAAAAAGAAAGAAAGGTCGTCACAGTGTTCAGCACCCAATGAGCAACTTTATTTGAAACATAGTGATGTTTCGATCCAAAAGATCTCCCTCGGGCAAATGTGGCAGGAGACAAACAGTCTCTTCTAAAGTGTAGCAATGAGCATAAAATCACCAGCAACTGTTGAACAAAACAAAATAAAAACGGGCAAAGAAAGAAGGGGACAGATACCCCAGGGAAAAAAAGAAACCCTCGTGAATATTACACAATTTAAAACTTCTTTATAGTTTACGATGTAGCACAAACATATTTTGAATCAATGTTCGTCCTATAGCAAAGATCTAGAGACAGGACTAGCTAATAGAGAAAGTAGAGCCATTAGATTTTAAACATGTATAGAATAAGACGGATAATCTGAAAGCAGCAAAAAGATCCGGAAGTGAAAGATCATCCAAAGCACATCAAAACACCAAATGAACAAATATAGACACCAAAAACCGCAGTTACAGATAAATCTGTGAAATAAACATTTTGATAAACACTAACAGAGGACATGTTGAGTTCTTTTTGTTTGTATACCTTTCTGACTAAACTTCTGCATTTGTACAGTATAAAATGTAATTTTTTACAGCCGAGCACTCTCAGGTCAAGGTTCAGGTTCAGGTGATTTTACCTGCTGATGAATTTGGTTGCTGATGAAGAGTCACATATACTTAAAGAGGACATATTATTCACCTATTCAAACAGTCCTCTGTGGTCTAAATGAAACATCTGTGCTGTGCTTTGGTCAAAATATAACATGAATCCAGCACCAGAGGAGGTTTGTGACCCTGTATAAACCAGCTCTCTCAGAAAGCTTCGTTTTGGTGTGTGTCTCTTTAAATGTATTGAGCCCACCCTGAGTTTTCCCCATAGACATCACTCCTTTGCTAGCAAGAATAAAAATGGCAGACATGTATAAAAGTTTTGCTCTAGGCTGGAGGTGGAGTCCATGGGTGGAGATATCAGGGGATGGGAGGGGATTTTTTTTTTTTACCAGAATCCCTCTGTGACATCACAAGGAAAGCAAATTTGAAACACAGCATTTTTCTCTGTGTTTCTAAGACTTATGCAGACCACAAATAAAGGACTGGATGGGTTAATTTCACATTTTGTGGGTCGGTGGACTCTCAGGTTACCCAAAAATATGTTCAAAAACAAAATGGATTTTTCATAATAAGTCCCCTTTAAAAACACAGACAATATAGAAAACATACAAAGTGCAAATGTATGGTACACGGGTAAAAGTGCATAAAGTGTGCAGTTTCCAATCGTAAATTTGATAAACAAGAAGTTGATCTGTAAAAGTTACAGAGTGTAGAACATTAAAAATAAATAAATGAACCACTAAGAAGCATGACATCAGCTCTCCTGCCTGCTATCTCCGTCCCTCCATACAAGACCTTCATGAAAATACCAATAACCACATCAAGAAGCAAAGGGGGAAAGTACAACACACACACAGATACCATACAACAATTTTGGGATGCGTTCCTTATAAGGTTGATGTATGGGACACCTGAGTTGAACAGAAGGGTCAGCCTACAGTACGTGTGGACGAGGCCTCAGCTGTTGCTCTCCAATGAGCTGACTGGACCACCTCACAATCTGGTTCCAAACACCTCTGTCGACAAAAGGACGGTCAAAAGGGGTCATCATGGTTTGGTCAGTGTTAAAGTTGAAGTTAAACATTCAACTGAGATTGACTCTGGACTCTGGTAGAAAGACCACCAGGAAAGCAAACATAAACAGGTTATTTACCTTTGTGATGAGGCTGGATGAAATAAAGTTAAGTGGTAATGTATCCATTAAAGGAAAGATAAATGAGGAAATATCTGTGATAACATAGACAGTTCATGGTCAAACACGATAGATTATTCGCCTTTGGTCTTTCTCATTAATAAGTTACTTATGAATGTTAGGGGAAACACAAAGGAATTCTATCAAGGAAGCACTTTAATTTAAAATCCATCCTTACTTAACCAGCACATTTTGAAAAGCAATAACTTTCTCAGCCCAGCAGTCCAATATAGACCCTGTCAGGACCGACGTCACGGTATTAGCTGGAAGCCAAACGAAGCTAAACGAAGCTAAACTAGAAGTATACCAGAATCACCACCACAGGCAACATAGGAGTCTTAAAATGTTGTCTTCTGTTGTTGGGCGCCAGATTAGGAATGATAACAGCAATGCCTCCAAACTGAAATTCTACCATTTACCAGCCGCCACTGCCTCATCACAGAGCTAACATAACACGTGAGGCTAACGGTGGTTTAACATATTGCTGTTTCATTCCATGTAATCCAGAACAGTCACACAGACGTCAGTTATATCAGTTATGTAGTGGGGTTGACTTTCAAATGTAAACTGTAGGTTCACTACGTACTCAGTGGCGATCATAGAGTCTATCAGGGCCTGATAAGCAAAAATTCATTGGGGCCCTCCAACCAGTGTTCATCGCCATTATTTCTGTCAGTGACCTGATGCCTACTTGTATGACTCATTCTTTTTTCACTCCCAATCGAATATTCCTCTCACTTTTTTACGCTGACTTTCATTGACAAACTTTGATTTTCACAACAAAAATTCCCTAAATGTACTATGGGAGGTAGAGCCTTCAGTTATCAGGCCTGCTCGTGGTACCTCCGGTCTCTAAATGTACTATGGGAGGTAGAGCCTTCACTTATCTGGCCTCCTCGTGGTACCTACAGTCTCTAATTGTACTATGGGAGGTATAGCTTTCAGTTATCAGGCCTGCTCGTGGTACCTACGGTCTCTAAATGTACTATGGGAGGTAGAGCCTTCAGTTATCAGTCCTGCTCGTGGTACCTACGGTCTCTAAATGTACTATGGGAGGTAGAGCCTTCAGTTATCAGGCCTGCTCTTGGTACCTACGGTCTCTGTACTATGGGAGGTAGAGCCTTTTGTTATCAGGCCTCCTTGTGGTACCTACAGTCTCTAAATGTACTACGGGAGGTAGAGCCTTAAGTTATCAGTCCTGCTCGTGGTACCTAAGGTCTCTGTACTATGGGAGGTAGAGCCTTTTGTTATCAGGCCTCCTTGTGGTACCTACAGTCTCTAAATGTACTACGGGAGGTAGAGCCTTAAGTTATCAGTCCTGCTCGTGGTACCTACAGTCTCTAAATGTACTATGGGAGGTAGAGCCTTCAGTTATCAGGCCTGCTCTTGGTACCTACGGTCTCTGTACTATGGGAGGTAGAGCCTTCAATTATCAGGCCTGCTCTTAGTACCCACAGTGTCTAAATGTACTATGGGAGGTAGAGCCTTTTGTTATCAGGCCTCCTCGTGGTACCTACAGTCTCTAAATGTACTACGGGAGGTAGAGCCTTCAGTTCTCGGGCCTGCTCGTGGTACCTACAGTCTCTAGATGTACTATGGGAGGTAGAGCCTTCAGTTATCAGGCCTGCTCGTGATACAGTCTCTAAATGTACTATGGGAGGTAGAGCCTTCAGTTACCAAGCCTGCTTTTGGTACCTACACAGTCTCTAAATTTACTATGGGAGGTAGAGCCTTCAGTTATCAGGCTCATCTTCTTTGAAATCATTTACCTTTTAGGGTACAGGAGGTAGACACACTCTGTACTTTTAGGATTAAACTTAAAGCATTCCTTCTTGAAAAAAGCTTATAGTTGGGGCAGACGCAGGTATGGACCAGCTCCTAGTTATGGGGAATGGTACCTTGAGCTCCTATCGCTCTCTCACTCCCTCTGTGCATTCACATCATATGTCTGCATGTATCTATCTGTAAATTTAAGTTAATAACCACATTTACCTAGGCTCTACTGAGCTCTCAAGTAGACAGAGCTCCTACCAGCCGACGTCCCTGAGGCTCAGCCACCACCATCAGACTTTGTCGTCCCCACAACCACCGCAATCCTCATTCATGCACGGCCTGCTCCGACCGCCACCTCAGTGGCAAGGAAAATCCTTCCTGCATCTTATCTCATCTCCCACTATCCCATTTTTCTTTGGTAACATAACAATAAGTAAGCTTTTGTAATGTGTCTCGAGATAACACTTGTTACGAATTGGCACTATACAAATTAAAGATTGATTGGTAAGTTTATGGTTAACTCCACAACTGATCAAACATAAACGATACAAAAGATCTGTTTAAGAACCTACTTTGGAGCTCGTTAATCATTACTGTTTCACTGTTTGATATCAGAGCCAGTCGAAGTCAAAGTATTTACAGTATTTGTTCAACAACATTGTGCGTCACTCATCTTCTCTTTATAAACCTGAAGGCGAGCAGAGCTGCATCAAAGGATGGACAAAGAGATGGTGAGTACTTTTTATTGTTTCCTCAAGATCAGTAAGCGTTGGTTGTATCAGTGAAACTGTAAATCTGTAGCACAAAGGAGTATGACTAAACAATGTCACAGATCACATAAATAATGATGCCGGATGATTGATCCATTAAAGAGATTCGTCTGTGGTAATAGCTCAGCACTGTCTTCTCCAGTCTTCTTTAGGAGTTGCTTTAATGTAATTTTATAAACTTCTGGTAACTAACAATGACTTTGGTGTTTGGATGTTTGTTTCATCTATAGATGAAGCCGACCGTGTTGTTGCTGCTGGCCCTGATGGCTCTGTCTTCAGCCAGTCCTCTGGACATCAGGAGCAACACAAAAAAGAAACAGGGTAAATATTAACCGTCTTTATAAGACAGGACAGATGAAGAGAGACAGGATCTCTCTCCTCTCAACAGTGTTGAGAAGAGAGAGCAGCAAATGTTGGATTGGAATCTACGGTCGCTGCGACGAGGACTACGGCTTCTGTACATGGGGCACGCGACATAACCGCTAGGCTATCTGCACCCCTATTTATTGTTAAGAAAAGTATTGTTAGTAACAATTTCTTTGTGTCATCTCTCCAAGGTAACCTTTCACTTTTTGTTTACCTTTCTATTAAAGCAAAATACTGTTTCCTTTTTTCTTCTTCTCCTGTCTCCTTCATAGAATCAGATCCAATTGGCAGTCCTAACATCACAGTGAACTTATCAGTTGAAATGGATCCTCATCTTGTGACTGTGGCTACATTCAGACAGCAGAAGCAGTTCAGACAGCAGAGCCGGGTTCAATCCTCCACCGTCATGCCAGATGGAGACTCTTTCCTGGAATGGGTGACCTGGAACAACTCTCTCCCAAACAATGCAGTTTCTATTTACAATGAAGGTCGCACTGATTATGTCTGCAAATACAACTGTCACGCTGGTTTTTATTCCCCTAGTGAGGGTACTTATTGCCACTATGCCAACGCAAAGAAAGAACATACTGGTTTCCCGTTTGAAGTCCTGGTGAACAAAGACAACTTTGAGATCCTGGAGTGGAAGGGTGGTTAACGTGGTTCAGTGCCCAAGAATTCAGTGAGAACCTGCCCCGGAGAGAACATATATGTGGGGAAGAACAAATATGGACTTGGTGGGGTTGATACTCAAAATAAGCTCTTCTACTTGCCTTGGAAGGGTTCTGCGTATTCATACAATGACTACCAGGTCCTGACCATCAGTGAGAATATAGTCAGCCAGCAGATTGACAATGTCACATACATCACTGATGGATCAGAAATGACAAAATATCCCCCAGAGATCGTGCTTGAGTCCACCATCAAGAACCTTGAATGCCACCCAGTGCTGAGAACAGACACCCTCTCAAAGACGTATCAGGTGACTCAAAGGTGGGACTTCAGTTTTTCTATCACAGCTGGGGTTAAAACAACCTTCACAGTTGGCGTCCCCTTCATTACTAAAGCAGGTATTGAGATCAGCCTCGAAACAACGTTTCAGTACTCCATGGAAAACACTGTGACAGAAAGTATCACTGATACTGCTTCTGTGCAGCTCACAGTCCCTCCTAACACATCCTGCTCTGTTAATATGATGCGGGATAAGAGCAAGCTTACCATCCCGTTCACTGCACGCCTCAGACGCACCTATGGTAACGGGGAGATCCACATCAAGTCCATCACTGGGATGTATAGAGATGTTCAGGTTGGAAAAGTTGAGGTGGTGCTTGATAGATGTGTACCTATATGGAACTCTCAACCATGTGCATGAAATGTAAAGTCCAACATTACATTTGAAATGATTTATCTGCATGTTTTATTAACTTCCACGTTTTGACGATGACGACACTTTGGCCAAAAGGCAAATAAAAGTCTCATAAATTGAACATGATTATAGATCTGTGCATGTAACTTGATAAAGTGTTGAACTAGAATAAAATGACATGATGGCATTTTAAAGTCTTCCACTGCTCAGAGTTTTCTATTTGTCTTTTGTTTGGATGTTAAAGCCTCACTGTGCAGAGTGAAGAGTTTTACAAAAGAGATTTTTCTGATGTCTCTGATGTTACCTGAATTAAAATTGGAAAGGATTTTAAAACTCCTGCAGAGTTGGCCGGGCTTCAACTGAACCAGGATGCAGGACTCACACAAGGGCAGATTTTTTTTTTTAAATCAGAGTGTAACGCACAGTCCAGGTCTGTACATAGGCAATCAGTCAGTGAGTGAATAAAATCCAAAAAAACAGAGCAGGCAAAAAAAGGGCAACAGTCAAAAATCAGACAATGGTCAAAACCCTGAAAAACTCTGTGGAAAGAATGCTGGGACAAGGTGACACGACGTGTAAACGGTTGTGTTTTTCTGCTGGACTATGGAGGGTGTATGTCTGTCTCTACTGTCTACTGCACAGGAAGGACGCCACAACAGAGCAGGAGTTGCCCTCACTCTGGTTCTCTTTTTTTATTCTGGAGCTGGTGTGTAAATCAACAGCACACAGTCAGTACTGATATGCAACTTTAAGGACCCACATCAGAGATTTTCTTTGCTGAGGTACATACTCTCTCTTTACCCTTTACAACGTAATGTCGCCCTCTAGAGGCTACAGAGTGCATCTCATGTCTACTTTAAACAAGTAAACCTGAGAGGAGGGCTTTACATCGCTGATATCAACAGGACTAACCTGGATAAATAATGGTTGAATAAATACTAAATAAAAACATGTGTGCACACATCCACACAAAATGCAAAGAGTACAGGTGCAGGACAACAAAACGTATTAGCTGCAGAAAAAAGAGAGAAAGGTCATCATAGTGTTCAGCACCCAATGAGCAACTTTATTTGAAACAGAGTGACATTTCGATCCAAAAGATCTCCCTCGGGCAAATGTGGCAGGAGACAAACAGTCTCTTCTAAAGTGTAGCAATGAGCATAAAATCACCAGCAACTGTTGAACAAAACAAAAGAAAAACAAAGAAAAACAAAGACAGACTAAAAAATGAAGGGGACAGATACCCCAGGGAAAAAAAGAAACCCTCTTGAAAATTACACAATTTAAAACTTCTTTATAGCTTACGATGTAGCACAAACATATTTTGAATCAATGTTTGTCCTATAGCAAAGATCTAGTGAGACAGGACTATCTAATAGAGAAAGTAGAGCCATTAGATTTTAAACATGTACAGAATTAGTCGGATAATCTGAAAGCAGCAAGAAGATCCGAAAGTGAAAGATCATCCAAAGCACATCAAAACACCAAATGAACAAATATAGATGCCAAAAACAGCAGTTACAGATAAATCTATGAAATAAACATTTTGATAAACACTAACAGAGGACATGTTGAGTTCTTTTTTGTTTGTGTACTTTTCTGACAAAGAAGCTGCCTCATTTTGGTGTGTGTGTCTCTTTAAATGAAATGAGCCCACCCTGAGTTTTCCTGGTAGACATCACTCATTTGCTAGCGAGAATAAAAGTGGCAGACGTGTTAAAGTTTTGTTCTAGTCTGGAGGTGGAGTCCATGGGTGGAGATACCAGGGGAGGGGAGGGGATTTTTTTTTTTTACCAGAATCCCACTGTGACATCAGGAGGAGAGCAAATTTGAAACAGAGAATTTTTCTCTGTGTTGTAAGACGTATGCAGACCACAAATAAAGGACTGGATGGGTTAATTTCACATTTTGTGGGTCAGTAGACACTCAGGTTACCCGAATATGTGTTCAAAAACACTGTAGAAGTGGATTTTTCATAATATGTCCCCTTTTAAAACACACAGACAATATAGAAAACATACAAAGTGCAAATGCATGGTACACGGGTAAAAGTGCATAAAGTGTGCAGTTTCCAATCGTAAATTTGATAAACAAGAAGTTGATCTGTAAAAGTTACAGAGTGTAGAACATTAAAAATAAATAAATGAACCACTAAGAAGCATGACATCAGCTCTCCTGCCTGCTATCACCGTCCCTCCATACAAGACCTTCATGAAATTACCAATAACCACATCAAGAAGCAAAGGGGGAAGGTACAACACACACACAGATACCATACAACACTTTTGGGATGCGTTCCTTATAAGGTTGATGTATGGGACACCTGAGTTGAACAGAAGGGTCAGCCTACAGTACGTGTGGACGAGGCCTCAGCTGTTGCTCTCTGATGAGCTGACTGGACCACCTCACAATCTGGTTCCAAACACCTCTGTCGACAAAAGGACGGTCAAAAGGGGTCATCATGGTTTGGTCAGTGTTAAAGTTGAAGTTAAACATTCAATTGAGATTGACTCTGGACTCTGGTAGAAAGACCACCAGGAAAGCAAACATAAACAGGTTATTTACCTTTGTGATGACACCTGATGAAATAAAGTTAAGTGGTAACGTATCCATTAAAGGAAACATAAATGAGGAAATATCTATGATAACATAGACAGTTCATGGTCAAACACGATAGATTAATCGGCTAACCTCATAATAGAGCTAACATATATATTTCTCAGCTTTGAATCATGCAGTGGGAAATTAAAGGAGCTAGAAGAGGGCCTGACGCTATCTCTACCTGTGGGAGCTGAGAAGTCACCCCCCTTCCCATGGGGGCTTTGGGGACTCTTGGTTCTGTGGTTGACATGATCAACTAGCTCCTTCAACTTCTTATCACAAATGCTAATATAATAGCTATTCAGGTTGGTAATCTCCTCTAAGGAGAGGTGCATCAGACCAGCAACAGTTACATGCAGTGCTTCGTGGTCTGATCAAAAAAAGAGTCTCAGCTCCTGGCTCACATAGGGTCTTGGTACGCATTTTATCTGGAAAAAAGGAACCCCAGTGAGTCATTGTTAGCAGAGCTGCTAAGCTAAACCAAGCTAAATCAACAGGAGAGTAAATTTGTTATAAGTTTAAAACTGATCACTGCTCTATACCTGGAAGCTTAAGTGAGGGGGATTCACACCTCAAGTCCTCCGGATTTGGGGAACTCAGTATGTTAAACTACTCAACTCATCAAAACAAACAAATTGATTTCTGCCTTGCTTGAAATCTATAGTACATTTTCACAAGAAATACATTCCTTTAGTATATTACTTCAGGATTCAAATCTGGATTAATGCAACAAAACGAGTTCATTGAGAAAGTCACACTGGCTGCATCATTGTGTCCAATTGTTGTATGAGCACGAAGAGGACAAACAGTTATCACTTCAACCATTAACTAACAACACACAACACAACTTAGCCACAGCTTGATGTCTGCTTTGTTTAAACAACAAGAAAGAAAAGTAAATCTTCAGAAGAAAAGAGAATTTTCCTCATGAAAAATCTCTTACTGTGCATTAACAGTGCAATAAAGGTGGTTTTATTGTGAACGTCACACGGGGCACCATTTATGTTGGGGTTTACCAGAGCTAATGCGCGGGCAACATTTATGTTGAGTTTTATCTATTCAAATTTGGTTGTATAAATTAATATTAATAATTAACCTTTAATTAGTTACTAATATAGATTAACAATATTAATAAAGTGAGTAAAGAAAAGGGGCACCACCCTGAAATCAGGGAAAAATAATGAAAATATCCCCAAAATCAGTCTCAAATTAATTAATTAAATACTAGTATCATTAATAATTAATAACTTGTATTTCATAAATTGAAGGCGTTAAATCCGTACAAAAAGTCCTTGCACCCAGCTTATATCACAATGGAAATACACCAGTAATCACAAACAACTGCTCACTTAAATTATAACAGGATTTATTTTAAAAAAGCCACATCAAGTCAATCAATGAAACTCAATGAAACAGATAACTATAATAAACCAAACTACAGCAAACAAAGTATTAACAAGCAAACAGAGTCGCACACGTGTGTGTGTGTGTGTGTGTGTGTGTATGTGTGTGTGTGTGTGCGAGAGAGAGAGAGAGAGAGAGAGAGAGAGAGAGAGAGAGAGAGAGAGAGAGAGAAAGAGAACAAGATGGAGGAGAGAGACAATGCACCATGTGGTCAAGTCACAGAGTCACATGAGAGTTATTGAGAGACGACTGCTTTTATCGACCCTACACTTAACACCTATGTGTTAGGTGTTGCAGAGCATGCTGGGAGTAAGAGTCATTTAAAGGACTCGTACTCAGGCTTCTGTATAGGCTACACTTTTCTCATAAGATAACTCAAAGGATTTTACTGCTTTTTACAAAATAAATGAAATAAAAATACATTAATTCATTTCTTAACATTCTTATGAACTTTTATAAACTTTTATGAACAAACACTTTTAAAACCTCTAATTATTTATCAAAACAAATATTTATTCCTATTTTAACACTGGGCTACACATGGTTAACTCCACAACTGATCAAACATAAACTTTACAGAAGATCTGTTTTAGAACCTACTCTGGACCTCGTTAATCATTACTGTTTCACTGTTTGATATCAGAGCCATTCGAAATGAAAGTACATTCAGTATTGGTTAAACAACATCGTGTGTTACTCATCTTCTCTTTGTCAACCTGAAGGAGAGATTTTTCTGTCAAGATAAGAAAGTGTTGGTTGGATTAGTGAAACTGTAAATTTGTAGCACAAAGGAGTATGACAAAACAATGTTACAGATCACATAAACACTGATTACTGGTATAGTTAAATGTAACCTGTCAAGCCGGATTATTGCTCCATTAAATACTTGTCTGTGGTAATAGCTCAACACTGTCTTCTCCAGTCTTCTTTAAGAGTGACTTAAATGTGATGTTATAAACCTCTGGTAACTAACAATGACTCCGGTGTTTGGATGTTTGTTTCATCTCCAGGTGAAGCCAGCCGTGTTGTTGCTGCTGGCCCTGATGGCTCTGTCTTCGGGCAGTCCTCTCAACATCAGGAGCAACACAGAACAGAGAAATGGTAAACATTAACCGTCTTTATAAGCTAAGGGAATGAAGGAACAATACACCCAAGTAAAAACCAGCTTTAATGATGCACAAAAATGGAAATGGTAAATTGACTTGAGTTTGGAGAGTTCTTTTCTTGTCTTCTGAACCCTCAAAGACCTTTATTTATAAATAAAAATATCATGAAATTGCAAAAGAGATAAAGTTTGGATGTCAGTAGAGTCAGTAGTGTAAGTGAGTGAGTGTGTGAAAAAGTGTATTGTGCAGCTGCTGGATAGAGAAGGAAGACGAAGTAACAAAACAAGGTGCATGCAGAAAGTCTCATGATCATATTTTTTCTTCTTCTGTTGACTTTATGTGGAATTGTAGAATTTTATGGCGGTTAACATCTGTTAAACCACCACGGTTTGGATAGTTCTAACTCCATTCTCCCGATCAGACTAAGGTGGCAGCTTTTATGATGACTGTGAGCACTGCAACCAGGTGCTCTCAGTCTGGCTGATTAGACAGCCACCCTACCAATTACACGAATCTGCAACACAAGAAGAGGGAATGCTGAACCTAACAGGACACAGGGCTGTCACAACATTCACACACTGATGGTAGAGGCTGCTATTTAAAGTATCTATCAGTAATCACAGTGATGACATGGAAAACTAGCCTGTCAGTGGTGGTCTTGAGACCTAGACTGTTGAAGAAATTACTAAGACTTGACTCCATACAATAAGACTCAGTTGACTCAGATGGCTTACATGATTCAACATCACACTTCTGTTCTCGTGTCTTGCTCAATCACATCTGCCGAACTTCTTGAAAGGCATCGCATATATCCTAAAGACATTATCATTATCAGGGTCATCTAGACTAAACTGTGATGTCTATAACACTGGAGCAGACAATAAGTCTACCAAACATCCTTGCAGATATTAGGAAGAACAGTTGACACTCTCCAAGCTGTACTTGGTGTTCTAATAACAGCTGAACTCTGTCAGGTCTGACTGATATTAGAGAACAGTGAATAACCCTAGTGACATCTGTACATTATAATCTAAATAACTACAGAAATTCCACCACAAGACCAATTTTGTGTACGACAACATTAGTCCCATTCATTAAAAATTGTACCTTATGTTGGGAAGGCAGAAAAATGATGCAACTTGAAATAATTGGCACTTAGAGCAAAGTTCAGATACCTGAAAACTCAACTTTGGTGCAGTTACACAGTATTTCAACTGAGTTACTTGTCACACATGCATCCATCTGATAATTTCAGAAACGTTTGAGTGTGAACAAAACTAGAAAACCAATGGATAAAAAAAAAACTTAAAGGAAGAGCAACTGAACTAGTTGTTAGTAACAATTTATATGTGTCATCTCTCCAAGGTAACTTTTCACTTTTTGTTTACCTTTCTATTAAAGCAAAGTGCTGTTTCCTTTTTTCCCTCCTGTCTCCTTCAGTAATCAGATCCAAATGAAAGTCCTAACATCACATTGAACTCATCACTGAAAATGAATTCTCGTCTTTGGACTGTGTCTGAGTTCTTACAGCAGAGGGAGGTCAGACAGCAGAACGAGGTTCAATCCCCCATCGTCATGCCAGATGGAGACTCTTTCCTGGAATGGGTGACCTGGAACAACTCTCTCCCAAACAATTCAGTTTCCATTTACAATTATTATGTCGGTCGCACTGATTATGTCTGCAAATACAACCGTCACGCTGGTTTTTATTCCCCTAGTAAGGGTACTTACTGCCACTATGCCAACGCAAAGAAGGAATATACTGGTTTCCCGTTTGAGGTCCTGGTGAACAAAGACAACTTTGAGATCCTGGAGTGGAAGGATGATTCACGTGGTTCAGTGCCCAAGAATTCAGTGAGAACCTGCCCTGGAGAGAACATATATGTAGGGAAGAACAAATATGGACTTGGTAAGGTTATTCAAAATAAGGCCTTCTACTTGCCTTGGAAGGGTTATGAATATTCATACAATGACTACCAGGTCCTGACCATCAGTGAGAATATAGTCAGACAGCAGATTGACAATGTCAGATACATCACTCATGGATCAGAAATGATAAAATATCCCACAGAGATCATGCGTGTGTCCACCATCAAGAACTTAGAATGCCACCCAGTGCTGAGAACAGACACCCTCTCAAAGACGTATCAGGTGGCTCAAAGGTGAGATTTTGGTTTATCTATCATAGCTGGTGCTAGAACATTCATCACAGTCGGCGTCCCCTTCATTGCTGACGGAAAGATTGAGATCAGCTTTGAAACAACATTCCAGTACTCCATGGAAAACACTGTAACAGAAAGTATCACTGATACTGTTTCTGTGCAGTTCACAGCCCCTCCTAACTCATCCTGCTCTGTTAATATGATGCGACATAAGAACAAGCTTACCACCCTGTTCACTGCACGCCTCAGACGCACCTATGGTAACGGGGAGATCCACACCACGTCCATCACTGGGACGTATAGTGGTGTTCAGGTTGGAAAAGTTGAGGTGTTGCTTGATAGATGTAAACCTCTAGGGAACTCTCAACCATGTGCATGAAATGTAAAGTCCAACATTATGATTGAAATGATTTATCAGCATGTTTGATTAACTTCCACTTTTTAACAATGATGACACTTTGGCCCAGAGGCAAATAAAAGCAGTCTAATAGATCTATGCCTGTACCTTGATAAACTGTTTGAACTTGAATAAAATCACATGGCGTTTGAAAGTCCTCCTCCACTCAGAGTTTTGTCTTTGTCTTTGGTTTGGAGGTTTAAGCCTCACTGTGCAGAGTGAAGACTTTTAGAGAAGAGATTCTCCTGATGTGTCTGATGGTATCCGACTTCAAAATCTGAAAGGATTTTAAAACTTCTGCAGTGTGAGCCGGGCTTTAACCGACCAGAATGCAGGACTCAAAACACTCAGAGTGTAACACACAGTCCAGGTCAGTATACAGGCAATCAGTCAGTGTGGGGAACAAATCCAAAAAAGGAGCAGGCAAAAAAACAATCAAAAATCAGACGATGGTCAAAACCTAGAGCCTGTGGAAAGATGCTGGGACAAGGTGACACGACTGAGCATACAAAAAACTGGCATCATGAGGGACGACACACTGGGTTTAAATACACAAACAGTCAAGAGATAACAAGACTCAGGTGAGTTCAATCAGAACGGGGAGCTCAAGGCCAGAAAACATGCGAAGCACGGGTACCCCTCTGAGTCTGCCTTCTCACCGTAATAGGTGAGAAGAGGACATGGAGCGAGAAAGCACCGAGACACCTAAGCCCTTCCAGAGAGGGGGCGTGGTAAGACAGAGCTCATTTACATATTTAAAGATACAGACACAGAAACAGCCTGTTCTGAGCAGGGCTGAAATAGAGGGGTTTATAGACATGATCAAATACAGGATCAGAGTGGATTTAGAACAAGACACTTCACACACATGTTTTGAGGAGCTCTGAGACTTATTTACACTGAAGAGGAGGAGGATATGTCACCTTTAATGTAAATGTTTTTAAATCTGTAAAGCACTTTATAATAATAATAATAAATTAGATTTATATAGCGTTTTTCTAAATACTCAAAGACGCTTTGACAGGAAACTTTGACACTTTGAAAATGTTCTGCATCTTGTTTTATAAGTAAAGTTTAGAGAGGACACAGGTTACATGGAAATAAAATAAAAGCACAGGTAATACGTTGTTTTATGAAAGAACAGTATTGGAGTACATTCACTAAATTTAATTCCACAACTGAGACAATCTCTGACCTGGATGTATATTTTTTTAACCGAAGTGAGGCTTCTGTAGTCAATAAACGATCTTTGACTTCAACAGGAAACAGCCGTTGATCTGCTTCCTGGTCCCGCCCCCTCTCAGTGGTTGTAAACACAGCTCCGTCCAGCTCTCATGGTCCCCTCTCTGCTCCTCTGACTCCTCCACGATGGGAGAAAACGACGAAGGAGACATCATCGAGCACCACGCGGAGGAGGAGATGGAGAAGAGGGGCGCGAGGAGCCACGCCGAGAGCGTGACTCCGTCCGACCGGGAGGGCCACAGCGGGACTCAGTCCTCCCACCGCCTGCTGGCCTACAGCGACGCCCTCATCTCCATCATCGCTACTGTCATGGTGCGACACACACACACACACACACACACACACACACACACACACTCAAACATGCACACATAGAGACACACACACACACACACACACTCAAACATGCACACATAGAGGCACACACACAGACACACACACTCAAACATGCACACAACACACAACCTGTAGAGACACACACTCACACACACACTCAAACATGCACACATAGAGACACACACACAGACACACACACTCAAACATGCACACAACACACAACCTGTAGAGACACACACACAGACACACACACTCAAACATGCACACAACACACAACCTGTAGAGACACACACACACACACACACACACACACAACCTGCTGAGACACACACACACACACACACACACACAACCTGCAGAGAGACACACACACACACACACACACACACACACACACACACACTCAACCTGCTGAGACACACACATGACAGCGTCATGACAGCAGCCAATCAGCCGTCACCACGGATTAGAAAGCAGTGAGGTCCAGAATGTTATCAGCTGACTGACATTTACTTCCTGTTTGTCAAGTGAATGATCTGCGGATCACGTGCAGGCGGGCGGTCATCCAAACAGAGCGTCCATGACATTACAAAGTTTAACTTGACCTATTTGCTGTTTTATAGATATAAAGATGTGGACTGGACAGATGTTTCTTATAAACATGTGGACTGGACAGATGTTTCTTATAAACATGTGGACTGGACGGATGTTTCTTATAAACATGTGGACTGGACAGATGTTTCTTATAAACATGTGGACTGGACAGATGTTTCTTATAAACATGTGGACTGGACAGATGTTTCTTATAAACATGTGGACTGGACAGATGTTTCTTATAAACATGTGGACTGGACGGATGTTTCTTATAAACATGTGGACTGGACAGATGTTTCTTATAAACATGTGGACTGGACAGATGTTTCTTATAAACATGTGGACTGGACGGATGTTTCTTATAAACATGTGGACTGGACGGATGTTTCTTATAAACATGTGGACTGGACAGATGTTTCTTATAAACATGTGGACTGGACAGATGTTTCTTATAAACATGTGGACTGGACAGATGTTTCTTATAAACATGTGGACTGGACGGATGTTTCTTATAAACATGTGGACTGGACAGATGTTTCTTATAAACATGTGGACTGGACGGATGTTTCTTATAAACATGTGGACTGGACGGATGTTTCTTATAAACGTGTGGACTGGACAGATGTTTCTTATAAACATGTGGACTGGACAGATGTTTCTTATAAACATGTGGACTGGACGGATGTTTCTTATAAACATGTGGACTGGACGGATGTTTCTTATAAACATGTGGACTGGACAGATGTTTCTTATAAACGTGTGGACTGGACAGATGTTTCTTATAAACATGTGGACTGGACAGATGTTTCTTATAAACATGTGGACTGGACAGGATGTTTCTTATAAACATGTGGACTGGACGGATGTTTCTTATAAACGTGTGGACTGGACAGATGTTTCTTATAAACATGTGGACTGGACAGATGTTTCTTATAAACATGTGGACTGGACGGATGTTTCTTATAAACATGTGGACTGGACAGATGTTTCTTATAAACATGTGGACTGGACAGATGTTTCTTATAAACATGTGGACTGGACAGATGTTTCTTATAAACATGTGGACTGGACAGATGTTTCTTATAAACATGTGGACTGGACAGATGTTTCTTATAAACATGTGGACTGGACAGATGTTTCTTATAAACATGTGGACTGGACAGATGTTTCTTATAAACGTGTGGACTGGACGGATGTTTCTTATAAACGTGTGGACTGGACGGATGTTTCTTATAAACGTGTGGACTGGACAGATGTTTCTTATAAACATGTGGACTGGACGGATGTTTCTTATAAACATGTGGACTGGACAGATGTTTCTTATAAACATGTGGACTGGACAGATGTTTCTTATAAACATGTGGACTGGACAGATGTTTCTTATAAACATGTGGACTGGACAGATGTTTCTTATAAACATGTGGACTGGACGGATGTTTCTTATAAACATGTGGACTGGACAGATGTTTCTTAAACATGTGGACTGGACAGATGTTTCTTATAAACATGTGGACTGGACGGATGTTTCTTATAAACGTGTGGACTGGACAGATGTTTCTTATAAACATGTGGACTGGACAGATGTTTCTTATAAACATGTGGACTGGACGGATGTTTCTTATAAACATGTGGACTGGACAGATGTTTCTTATAAACATGTGGACTGGACAGATGTTTCTTAAACATGTGGACTGGACAGATGTTTCTTATAAACATGTGGACTGGACAGATGTTTCTTATAAACATGTGGACTGGACGGATGTTTCTTATAAACATGTGGACTGGACAGATGTTTCTTAAACATGTGGACTGGACAGATGTTTCTTATAAACATGTGGACTGGACGGATGTTTCTTATAAACGTGTGGACTGGACGGATGTTTCTTATAAACATGTGGACTGGACAGATGTTTCTTATAAACATGTGGACTGGACAGATGTTTCTTATAAACATGTGGACTGGACAGATGGTTCTTATAAACATGTGGACTGGACAGATGTTTCTTATAAACATGTGGACTGGACGGATGTTTCTTATAAACATGTGGACTGGACAGATGTTTCTTATAAACATGTGGACTGGACAGATGTTTCTTATAAACATGTGGACTGGACAGATGTTTCTTATAAACATGTGGACTGGACAGATGTTTCTTATAAACATGTGGACTGGACAGATGTTTCTTATAAACATGTGGACTGGACGGATGTTTCTTATAAACATGTGGACTGGACAGATGTTTCTTATAAACATGTGGACTGGACAGATGTTTCTTATAAACATGTGGACTGGACAGATGTTTCTTATAAACATGTGGACTGGACAGATGTTTCTTATAAACATGTGGACTGGACAGATGTTTCTTATAAACATGTGGACTGGACAGATGTTTCTTATAAACATGTGGACTGGACGGATGTTTCTTATAAACATGTGGACTGGACAGATGTTTCTTATAAACATGTGGACTGGACAGATGTTTCTTATAAACATGTGGACTGGACGGATGTTTCTTATAAACATGTGGACTGGACGGATGTTTCTTATAAACATGTGGACTGGACGGATGTTTCTTATAAAGATGTGGACTGGACAGATGTTTCTTATAAACATGTGGACTGGACGGATGTTTCTTATAAACATGTGGACTGGACAGATGTTTCTTATAAACATGTGGACTGGACAGATGTTTCTTATAAACATGTGGACTGGACGGATGTTTCTTATAAACATGTGGACTGGACGGATGTTTCTTATAAACATGTGGACTGGACGGATGTTTCTTATAAACATGTGGACTGGACGGATGTTTCTTATAAACATGTGGACTGGACAGATGTTTCTTATAAACATGTGGACTGGACAGATGTTTCTTAAACATGTGGACTGGACAGATGTTTCTTATAAACATGTGGACTGGACAGATGTTTCTTATAAACATGTGGACTGGACAGATGTTTCTTATAAACATGTGGACTGGACAGATGTTTCTTATAAACATGTGGACTGGACGGATGTTTCTGATCTTTTATGTAAAGCTGATTTATCATTTATCACCTGACTGACCAGACACACAGGGATCTTATTTTATATTTCTTCTGGGTTGTTTTGTTTTAAGAGAGAGAGGGAGGGAGAGAGAGAGAGAGAGAGAGAGAGAGAGAGAGAGAGAGAGAGAGAGAGAGAGAGAGAGAGAGAGAGAGAGAGAGAGAGAGAGAGAGAGAGAGAGAGAGAGAGAGAGAGAGAGAGAGAGAGAGAGAGAGAAAGAAAGTGGAGAGAGAGAGAGAGAGAGAGAGAGAGAGTGGAGAGAGAGAAAGGGAGGGAGAGAGAGGGAGAGAGAGGGAGAGAGAGGTTTTTTTGATTTTTGCAAAACACTTTATTTACATAAATTTAGTTTTCACAGTTCAACTGTTCAACAAAGTGCTAATGCATTAAAATCTGAGTATGTTTAAAAAAATAATAATTTATCTGATAAAAACTTGTGCAAAAACTAATTCTTCATCAACAACTGAACAAACTGTGTCATTAAAACACCAGCGCTGTTTAAAAGCGTCCAAGTCTCCAATGTGTTTATAAAATCTAAAATCTAGCCAGAGTCTTGCTCTAATGTTTACCAGCCACACTGCCTTGGCCTCCTGCCCCTCTCTGTTCTCCACTCTGTTTCTTCTGCTGATGTAAATACCCATTTTTGCCTCACCTGAAAGGTAGTTAAGGAGCTGCCACTTCTCTTTTTGTTCTTTTTTGTAGGCAGCTCCCATAATAAAAACCCTCTCAGTAAAAACCACATCAAAAAAGTAAAAACCAATGTTAAAAGAGAGAAGAAGCTTGTGAGCCTCTTACACTCTATAAAAACATTCAGTCTCTGGAAGGCAACAAAAAGGACAGGTGTTAAGAACAGCAGGGTTAAGAACAGAAAGAAAAGCATTGGAGGCAATAGCACCATGTAAAATCCTCCACTGGAGGTCGGCAGTCCATTTTTTGAGGGGAGGTTTATATAAAATCCTCCACTGTGGGCCGGCTCCATTTGCTCCCAGCCTGTTTGACCACACAGTGGGGGGGCGGTTGCACAGTCCGGCCTTGTGGATCGCCTTCACACAGTTCATGTACCAGGTTTTTTTGTCAGCTTTGTTTATTGTCAGCTTTTCTGGTTGTGCTATAGCCAGCAGGGGGTCGGTGAGCTCCCCCAGGCCTGGGCTCAGGAAGACGTCAGGGAAGGGGTCTGCAGGGTCCGGTCTGGCCTTTCTTTTACCATAGTCCATGAGGAGGCTCCTCTCTTTCCCCGAAAGCTTCTGGCGCCACAGCTCCAGGAGCCTCCCCGCCACCCGGACAGAGTGCAGGCCCAGAAGAGAGCCCAGGGCCCGGGCATCACGCAGCGCCGGCCCCACTGCATCCACCAGCTGCTGCAGGCACAGGGTCTTGGTTTTGAGCAGCGCCACCGTCAGGCCGGGGGTGACGCTGCTGCTGATGTCCAGCTTGGCCCTGTGAATCAATGGCTCTCTCAACAACCAGTACAGAGAGTCAGACTTTGGGCACCTTTTACAGTTAAAAAGGGCCCAAGACTTAAAAACACCCTGATAAAACGGAGGCAGCCCACTTCATTTTAAAAGTTTAGGATCAATTAAAAACAGAGCCGCATCCAGCCCCAGGAAATCTGCACGTCTGAGAATGCAGCTGGCCACATCTCTCCACACTAGATCAGCCGGACCTGTCAGATATTTTTGTAAGAACTGTAGTCTGAAGGTGGCTGTCCGGCTGGCCAGGTGGACGAGGCCCTGTCCCCCCTCCTCTCTGGTTTAAAAACAGCACCCCTTGTGGCACCCAGTGTAGACCATCCCAAAAAAAATCTACCATTTTCTTTTGTAGCTGGGCTAGCAAGCCTGAAGGGGGGTCTACACAGGTTAAACGGTGCCACAGTTGGGATGCTACAAGGTTGTTTAAAACCAATACTCTACCTTTAAAAGACATTTGAGGGAGCAGCCATTTCCACTTGGAAAGTTTCCCCTCAATTTTTTCTGTGACAGTCTCCCAGTTCTTCTGGACTATGTGTTCTTTCCCGAGGAAAACCCCCAGGTACCTAAAGCCATCTGTTCTCCAGGCCAAGCTCTGGGGAAGAACTGGGAGACCGTCACGCCACTCACCGACAGCGAGGGCTTCACTTTTTATCCAATTCACCCTCGCTGCCGATGTTACGCTAAAACGTTTTATAATGTTGGTTAAAATATCTGCATCCCTCTGGTTTTTATGCACAAATTTCCCCCACGGGGGATCAATAAAGTTTATCTTTATCTTTATCTTTATAAAAACAACAATGTCATCGGCGTAAGCACTTAAGACAAAGTTGCTATTAAAACCAGGTAAAACCAAGCCCTGTAAGTGGTAGCGTATATTGTTAAGGAGGGGTTCCAGGGAGAGTGTGTAAAGCATGCCGGACAGAGCACAGCCCTGCCTGACGCCTCTACACACCCTGAAAGGAGCACACAGGCCGCCGTTAAACTTCAGCACACTCTCAACCCCACTGTACAACACTTTGATCTTGGCTATGAACCCAGCGCTGAACCCAAACTTCTCCATAACTTTCCAGAGGAAGTTGTGTTCAACGCGGTCAAATGCCTTTTCCTGGTCTAGAGAAATCAGACCAGTGTTACAGCCCGATGAGCTGGAGACGTCCAAAACATCACGAATGAGGTGGACATTGTCCACCATGGACCTGCCGGGCACACAGTAGGTCTGGTCCCGGTGGATGACCTGCTCCATAGCCTTCCCCAGCCTGGAGGCAAAGAGTTTGGACAGAAGCTTGTAATCCACACACAGCAAAGACACAGGGCGCCAGTTTTTGATGTCCTGCAGGTTACCTTTTTTCGGGAGCAAGGTGATTACGGCTCTCCTGCAGGACATGGGCATTGAGCCAGAGGCCAGACTTTCATTAAAAACATCTAAAAGATCTTTTGCAAAGATGTCCCAGAAGGCTTTGTAAAACTCCACACTCAGGCCGTCTATGCCGGGAGCCCGCCGCCCTTGCATGCCCTGCAGAGCGGCCTTCAGTTCCTGCATCTGTAACGGCCCGTTGAGCTGTGAGTTTGTCTCCTCAGAGACCTGAGGCAGTCCATTACAGAACTCCTCCATCAGAGCTTCCTCCTCCTCATATTCACTTGAGTAGAGTGCCGAGTAGAAACTCACAGCTCGCCTTCTTATCTGGCATGGCTCTGTCAATGTTTGCCCTGTGTCTGCTAAAAGTGAGTGGATTACCCTCCTCTGCCCACTCCTCTTCTCCAGGCCGAAGAAGAAACTAGAGGAAGCATCCATCTCCGTGATGGCTTGAAACCGGGACCTGACCAGTGCACCCTGTACTTTAACATCCAACAGGTCGGCTAAAGCTAGCTTTTTGACTTTGAGGATTTCAATATATCCTCGATTTGCTGTGGACTCGCTCAATCTTTCTAGTTCCACTATATCAGTCTCCAGGTCTTTCATAGATCTGGTGATGTCTCTGGTGACATTGAGGGTGTGCTGTTGACATAAAAGTTTAATCTCAGTCTTACCATGGTCCCACCACTGCCTAAGACTGTTAAACTCACCCTTCCTCTGTCTAAAAACATCCCAGAAATAAATAAGAACCTCTTTAAAATGTTTATCAAATGTTAAGACTGAATTAAAATGCCAATAAGCACTTTTAGGTAAAATGTTTTGAATAAAAACATTACACAAAAGTAAAGAATGGTCAGTAAAACCAGCAGGAACAATACTGCACATTTTAAAAATATTAAAATGATGCTTAAAACAATAAATACGGTCTAGTCTAGCTGAGGAGATCCTACTCTCTCTGAGGTGGGACCATGTGTAATGTCGGCAGTCTGCATGCATCCTTCTCCACACGTCCACCAGGCCATGAGAATAGACCAGCTGCCTCAGAACATGTTGGGAAACTGGATGCGGCTCTGCATGGTTGCGATCTAAAGATGCATTCTCTGTACAGTTAAAATCCCCACCCAAGAATAAGAAATCCTCCGAGGCACAGCCATTTAAAACATGGTTAACTTTTTGTAAAAACAGCTTCCTCTCTGCACCGATTGTTGGAGCATACACATTGATAAAAACTGCAGTAAAAAGGTCGAACCGTGCTTTAATTAAAAGCAACCTTCCCTCGATAAAATGCTCGACCTCCAGTGAAACCGGAGTGAAAGACTTGGAGAGGAGAAAGCCAACTCCTCCACTAAGAGAAGTGTTGTGACTTAAAATGACTTCCCCCTCCCACTCTCTCCTCCAGTCTGCCTCATTGGTGCTATCACTATGTGTCTCCTGGAAATAAAAAACATCAATATGTTTCATTTTGGCCGTTTCATATATAGCTGCTCTTTTTTTTGACTCTCTGGCTCCATTTATATTCAAACTTCCCACTCTAAAATTATCCATAAGTGAGAAATTAAGAACAAAAATAAAAATCAATAAATTAATTAAAACACACATTGGAGCTCTTCCCGTCATCATTGTTCAGTTGTTTTCTAACTTTACACACAAGTTTTTTTAATCTAAAAAACTCCTTGTTAGTGATGCCAGACTCCTCCCTTTGGCTCATGTGGAGTCTGGCCGAGGTATAAAACAAACTTAAAACTGGGAAATGCTCTTCAACTTTAACACCTTTAGCATTTTTGGTTTTTGCTAAAAACGACTGAATCATTTCTGCAGAGTAAAGTTTTTTCTGTTGACTGTTACTTATTTTAAATCCAGATATATCACTGCTATCAGAGACACAGTCATCACTTTCACTTTCCTCTGTCTGTCCCTGTCCCCCTACTGTCTGTCTGTCCTCCTCCTCCTCCACTTTGCTAGTCTTTGCCTCATACTTTGTGCCTCTAGTTTTCCTTCTGCGTTTAGAAGCAGATTTGACCCTCACTGCCTCCTCTTCCTCCTCCTCCATCTCAGCCTCTTCCACCTGTTCCCCCCATGTAAGTTTACTGTTCCCCCCACCTGCCTCCTCTGCCTGTGTTTCATCTTCCTCCTCTGACATACCCTCCTGCACTTCACTGACCCCACTTGCTTTATTTATCTGCACTTCACTCACACTTTTTCCAGCTGTTTCTTCCCCCTTTTCTTCACCCACCTCACTTTCCACCACATCACCCAAAACCTCTCCTTCACTTCCCTGATTGTTTTCACCCACACCGTGCACATCATTCATACTCACCACCCCGTGCTCCAGGTCCGACACAGCAGCGGCGATGCTGTCCGGGCCGCAGCGGATGAAGTCTCACACACTAACAATTAACTTAAAGTGAAACTACAACCAATAAACTACATTAAATTAAATCAAATTACTAAAGAAAAAAAACGAGAGAGACACAGAGAGAGAGAGAGACAGAGAGAGAGAGAGAGAGAGAGAGAGAGAGAGTCTCAGTGAGCAGGAAGTCTTTTAACTATCGTTTATTAAAAACATAAATGAAGATTTTGTTTTTCATCCACAGATCTTACCTGTTGCTCACACGAAGGTGGAAGATAACGAGGTAACGCACAACACAGCATGATGTCATCATCTCTAAAAACTGCAACATCGTGTGTGTGTGCAGGAGTTTTTCCTTACGTGTGTGTGTGTGTGTGTGTGTGTGTGTGTGTGTGTGTGTGTGTGTGTGTGTCAGGAGTTGCGGCAGAGCGTGCAGCTTCTGTTGTCCACAAAGATTGCCGTTTATTTGATGACGTTCATGATAGTGACGGTAGCGTGGGCAGCTCACATCAGGTCTGTTGTTTTATATTTAATATTATAATGAACAGAACACACCCACACACACACACACACACACACACACACACGTTCTGTAAGTTATTGTTTCTCTTTGTTTGTGCTGATCATCAGATTGTTTCAAGTGATTGTTCGTATCGATGACTGCCTCGCGCTGCTGAACCTCGTGAGTAAACGAACTCCTCCTCCTTCGTCTCCTTATGTCCTCCTATGACCACCTATTCCTTCCCTTCCTTTCCTCTCTTCTTCTGTTTTTTTTCCTCCTCGTATGTCCTCTTACCCTCCTCCATCTTTTAAAGAATCAGTATTCAACTCTGACCCCTAGTGTTTCAAATGGGTACTGCAGTCCAAAATCAAAACATAGTAGAGAGCTGTCTCCTGTTTATATTTTTCTGATGTGGCGTTCTGGTGGTTAACTTTCAGGCGTGCATGATGCTGATCACCTTCCTGCCGTACACGGTGAGTTTGAGTCTCTGCAGAGAAGTTAAATAAATAATCCTGTTTGTACGTTTTGTTTACTTACCTCTTCTTCTTCTTCTCTCTCGTTTATGAAGTTTTCTTTGATGGCGACTTTCCCGGACAACGTTCTCGGGATTTTACTCTTCTGTGGCTGCGTGATGGTGATGGGCGTCATTCAGGTGAGACAGCGCTCCTCTCTTTATCACCCTCCTTTAAAACATTAGTGAATCAAACTTTATTTACACAGCACCTTACAGACAAAGGGAACTCCAGTTCTTATATTGAATCATCCCTTAATCTAAACTTTTTCCTCTTTTAATGTAAAATCCTGCAGTTCCTGGAGTGTCCACTAGAGGCTGGCTGCAGCAGCACAGGAAGTCACATACACACCCATTCTAAAAAGCCTGTTTTTACAGCAGAGATGAACATGTTTACAGCCTGGTTCAAAAAACCAAATAGGTGTGATTAGCTCATGTCTGGATGGACACACACTGTACGGGGGGTGAATGTTTTGATGACTCATCAGTTTTGATTTGATGAAGGATAAGAGTTATTCACAATAAGGCGTGTAGCTGACCTGATTGACAGGTGGGCGCGGTGTAACGGTTTGTCAGGAGGTTTAAAACCCGCCTCAGCTCCAGCTCTCAGCCTGTCGTTAGGTTGACTGAAAGTTAGACTGAGACAGCATTTCCAGCATGGAGACCGCCATCGATGGGACTCCAGCGCCCCCTGCAGGGACAGACGGGGGACGTCACTCAGGCTTCAAACATTCTGTGGTAAAAGGTAAAAGGTGAACATAGTAGGCAAGGTAAAAGGTGAACATAGTGCACATGATAATCCTTCCCTGGATTCATAAACTGCATCGTGTCGTTCTTTATTCCGTACAGTGTCTCATCGTGTTGTACGCCTTCAGCCGGCCCTTCCTGCTGAACGAGCAGATCCAGATCTCCGAGAACCAAACCTTCTACAAAGAGCACATCCTCAAAGTCATCATGAGGGTTCCTCTCATGTGCTTCATCGCCAGCATCTTCTCCTTCATCTTCTTCCAGCTGGTAAGTCCAATAAACGCCTTCACCACGATACGACACACGAATTTTTACAGTCATAGAAAAGCAAAATGTCCTGGAAAATTATTGAAACATTCTCTAAATTTTCCCCTTATTCCTCAAAATTAGACCTCGACCGATTAATCTGCCAGTCGATAATATCGGCCTATATTAGCTATCGGTATCGGCAGATTTGATCACAACTATGCGCCGATATTACTCGATTTAGTCGCCGGTCAAACAGCATTTAATTTCATTGTATTACTGTAGCAGTTCTCTGTCTCCAGCAGAGGGCGCTATATGGATTACAACGAGCATCATCACTCTGCAGAGTGTCGAGCGCTGATGCACGTACATGCTCAGTGATTTTCCAGCTGAGTGACCATCTTCTCCTCATTATAAATCTTTTCCACACGTGTTTTATAACTGAGGGATCAACACAATAAATGTGTTTATCTATATCTACAGATCTACGAAAGATATCTGCTGATATATCGGTTTAGGATTGTAGTCTCCATATCGGTGTTGGCCCCTAAATCTCCACATCGGTCGGGTCCTATTCAAAACAGATGTTTATCTCGTCTGAAGGAGCTGTAGTGATTTAAAGTGTGGACTGTGTGGTGACTCTTTCCTTTCTGTCTCTCAGTCGTATGTTCTGTTGGCGATCGTCATCTTCCTGCCGTACATCTCGCGGTCTCTGAAGTGGTGTCGGAACAAAGCCATCGGTAAGAACCGGACTTCAGGTCCACGTTCGCTCTGGATGTGGATTCTTTTTTTTTTTTTTTTAAACATAACCAAACGCTGCCCCCTGCAGGTCAGGTGGAGGAGACTCCGGACTCCATGATGTTTTACACCTACCTGCCCAACGAGCCGCTCAGCAAGGAGCGCGTGGAGGCGTTCAGCGACGGAGTTTACGCCATCGTAGCGACGCTGCTCATCCTGGACATCTGGTCAGTGTCACTGAGATTTAACAAACGCAGGATTTTAATACACGATGCATTGTTAGTTTAAGAAATAAAGGTCAGAGCGAGTTCACATGAGATGAACATGTTGGATTTAATGGATTTACAAAAAACGCTTAAAGGCTTTATATATGATTTTTTTGATCCAGCAGATGTTGCCCTTGAGCACCAGCATGAAACCAAAACAACTTGCGCTGCATTGTTGTGTTAGCATGCTAATGCTAGCGATCTTTATTATGCTGGTATCTTCACACTGCATGTAAATTTACCTGAAATGAGCGTGATCTAGAAACACAGTTAAGCAGTGAGTACAGTATGTTATTCTTCTTTTCTCTAGTCCCTCAATTAAACAACTTTTATACACGAGGGGAGGAGTCAGCCGGCCGTCCTGGCGATGTAAACAAAGTGAAGATAGGACTCTGAAAACTCTGAAAACATCACAGACAGTGGGACTCGGGTGTTACACCCATTGTAGACAGTCATGACTCACAGAGTTATTTTCAGAGGAGATACTTGATTTCTACATTTGAGTGTGTCAAATTTAGGGTTTAGTTCCTTTAAGGCCCTGCGTCCACAGCTCGGGAGTGTTTGCATGAAGTGTTTGTGCGCTGAGAAGAAAAGCGCTAAACGTCCGTCCTGTCTCCATGACAACAGTCGGTTGACCACGGCCACTGTATGACCGACACTGCTCCGTTACTTTTTACTGCACGTTTTATATTTGAGAACGTTTATTTCCCGATGATACAGATTTTCAACTTGAGCGCTCGGAGCGGCCGCACAGAAAGGGCGGAGCACTCGGAATAAAAGACGCTGGGCCGCCGCTTTCTGCGGAGAACGCGCTCCCCTCATTGAAAACAACAGAAAAAAGACGCTCTGTGGACCTAACTTTGAGTGAAGAGGCGTCGCTTTTTCACCCGAGGTCACATTTATAACGTCTCAAACTTCCTTTGAAACGATCGGAAACACAGAATGAACAATAACGTGGAGCTGTGATTAAACCTTTGTGGATTCATTCTGATAAGCCGTGTTTTTTCAAATGTCTTCCTTCCTTGCAGCGAGGACAACGTTCCCGACCCGTCCGTGGTGCAGAAGCAGTTTGGCGGCTCTCTGGTGGCGGCCCTCCAGGTTTACGGTCCAGAGTTTCTCGCCTACTTCGGCTCCTTCGCCACCGTCGGCCTTCTCTGGTTCGTGCACCACTCGCTCTTCCTCCACGTTACCAAGACGACGCGCTTCATGGGCCTGCTGAACACCTTCTCGCTGGCGTTCGTCGGAGGCTTGCCTCTGGCCTACCAGCTGACGCACGAGTTCCCCAACAACTCCCGGAACGAGCTGGAAGCCATCCAGATCAGCTGTGTCATCATTTTCTTTGCAGGGATTTTCCAGCTGGCGATCTGGGTGGTGGCGCTCTATAACGAACAGGAAACACTGCACCCGTACGTACGCTACGGAGGGCGCGAGCACGTCTTCATGCTTGCTAAGCTAGGTCTGTACCCGTGTGTAGCCTTAGGGACGTTCTTCCTCACCTGTTTCCTGAGTAAATTTAGCGCTCCGATCTTCCACCTGATGGAGATCACCGTGCCTTTCGCTTTCCTCGCGCTCAGGCTGCTGGTGCGTGCCGGGTTAGCTCTGATACGGCTGTTTTTCTGTCCCGACGGGGCAGACCAGAGATCTGTTGTTATAGAGGACGAAGACGAGACAAGAGTGCCATTTAACGCTTTAGTGACTTAGCTTTGAGAGGAGAGTGGAGAGAAAGTCAAGTTAGCACAGAGCAGGGAGCTGCAGCTAAAGGAAGAGATGGGCTCTCTTCTTTTAAGCTGGTTCAAACTCTGAGAAAGAATCAAATGGGATTAAAGAGACGTGTCTTATTTTGAAAGGGAAGGCAGGAAGTGGACCAGAGAAGTGAAGGACACAGACGGCCAAAAGTCCATCCTTTCATTTCATGTTTTCACTCGAATACTTTAAGCTGCTTCTTGTGATGAGCGAATAATCAACAATCGTCTTCGTGTTCTGATTTATTTTACTTTCATTTCTTAAAGTCACGCGTTTGAAAAAGTGGCTTTAAACGGTGGACGACTAAACGCCGATTAAACTTCAAACCTTACTCTGACAGATTCAGAAGAAGCGCTAACAGGTACAGGTGTGATGACACTCCGTCCGACGGTTACGATTTTAATCCAGCCGTTTATTCATGTTTTGGCTTTTTGACCTGGAGAAGTTGAACATGTTCACAAGGTTTCATCCATCTGAGCAGATCAGCATCAGAGAGTAAGTTACTACAAGTAACACATTGGACATGTGGCTGCAGGAGCTGGGGTTCGAACCCCCTGCCCAACTGAGCCACAGCCGCCCCTACCAGCTAATGTTAGCCTCTTTGTGATTATAACTCCAAATTCAGCCTCATTTCCTTCTGGGTTTTCATTTTTTAAAAAGCATTGTATTTCATCTGCTGATGAATCTAAAGCTGCACTCACAGTGGGAAATCTGTACGGTGCCTAAACACACTTCACCCCGAAGTCCAGTTTGTGTGACGAGTGTGAGTGCTCCAATCTGTGCCCAAGCACGCTACACTTCCTTGGCCCTGGCTCGCTTTGAAGAGGTGTGCTTCTGCACGGGACAAAACATAGAGGGGCAATCATGCTTAAGCACGGTACGGGACAACCAGGCGGAGTGTGGGTGTGCCCTAAGAGACCCAAATCTCTGCATATATCGTTCCTAAAACATCCCATTGTGTCTGAGCGAACGTGTCAAACTCTTTAAAGGGATACTTCACCATGAAACATGACTCTCTGTTGACATCGGGTCATATATGTAGAAATGTGAAATACATTTTGAAGTTGGTGCCTTCTTGGCTGAGAAAAGGCAGAAAGTGTCTTTTTGGCTCATGTGGATGAAAGACACCAAATCCCAGAATGCACAGCACCGCAGGCCACTCCCACTAAGGTCAGGTTTACAGACATATTTACTTCAACACATACGGCCGTTTCCTCAACTGATTCTGAGATTTCTTCCAGAATTGATCTTGTAAATTCCTGAAAAAGAAAACAGACTCTGTGTCTGAGTCCAGAGACAAACAGTGAGAGCACCGACACTACCAGTCCACCCCAGCTCCTCATCCTCACCGCTGCCGACAGGCAGGCTGTCTCAGCTGCTGGGGCGGCCGGCAATATAGCCGTAAGACGGTTGCTGCCGGCAGGCTGGGTTTGTTTCTCGGCTGCTGCGGCCAGCGGTGGTCCCGGCGGCCACCAGCGGCAGCAGCCAAGACACAAGAAGACCCGCCTGTCGGCAGCAGCCATCTCGCTGCTATATTTATATTTTCTCGCCATTATCAGCTTTCTCCATAGAGCCTGTTAGCATAGCTTCCAAGCAATATGGCGGACGTTAAGTTTCAATTCTGGGAGTGAGTTCCCACCCACTGATCTGTGATTGGTCTGTAGCTTCAGTGGTCGCAAATATGAGGAACTAGCGTTGTAGTTTCACCCCGCTAACCACAACAGTGACACAAAAATCGTGATTTTGCGTCACTGGAAGCTCCTTATCAGACTCAGAAATACAAAGATTTCACATCTCAGGGGAAAATGAGGGCGGGATGCACGACCATTCAAAAATACTACCAGGTTTCTAATGATGCAAAGATTAATGCTAATGGGTGAAGTATCCCTTTAAAATAAGGTCGTCCTGTCTGCAGACACGCTCTGAACAGTTCATCCACAAACCTTAAATTTGCACTATTTCAAATGTTATGATGAAGAATATTTTTTGTTTTGTGCACTGGAATGAGAAACTTTAACTGCACTGTATCTCAATGACCTGTTTCTCTTCACGGCTGCAGGACTATCAGGTGTACCACGTCTGTCCGGAAGGGGGCGCTGTTGTTTGTGTTTAAAAGGTCCTGCAGCTGTTTCCGTCCCCATCATTGAGGCAGTGAACTTTCATGTGTTTGTTTTTATACCGACTCTGAGGAAAGTCGGTCCCGAGATGCACTTTAACAGAAACCTGTCAGGTGTCTGAAGACGGAGAAGGCTCTGAATGTGGGATGAATCCAGAAATCAGCTGCTCTCAGATCCAAGCGTGGTCGTTATGTTTGTTTTTGTGTCACTCCTTCAGAACGGCCAACAAGGTTTCTCTTGATGCTCGTGATCGTTTGCAGGCTGCCGTTTTTCTTTCCCGCTGTGCAGTAATCGTTCTGTTTCAACCTGCTGAGCTGTTTGTGAATAAATCTGAAGTTCAACGTTAAGCCGAGTGATCCGTGTGTTTATTTAAGGGGACATATTCTGAGAAATCCACTTCTTCAGTGTTTCTGAACATATATTTGAGTAACCTGAGAGTCTACTGACCCACAACATGTGAAATAAACCATCCAGTCCTTTGTTTGTGGTCTGCATAAGTCTTACAACACAGAGAAAAATGCTCTGTATGTGTGTTCAATGTGTTCTCCTTGTGATGTCACAGTGGGATTCTGGTTAAAAAGAATCCCCTCCCCTCTCCACCCATGGACCCCCAGACTGGAGCAAAACTTTTGCGCAGGTCCTCCATTTTTATTCTCCCTACAGAGGAGTGATGTCTACGGGGACCACAGGGGACTGTTTGAAAAGGTGGAGGAGGGGGATCATATGTCCTCTATAAAGAAAGGACAGGAAACAAAGATGTGACACGTTGTAGAGAAAACCGACTTTATTCATCTCGGTTACAGTATCCCTAACCCCCCCCCACCCCGTCAACGTGGATCGCCCCGATATATTAACAGCCTCTTTATTATATATTATATATATATATATATATATTATCCACTCCAAAAGCTACACATCTCCATTAGAAAACATTTCAGCTCAAAGAAAAAAATCACACAAAATATTCACAAGAAGACAAATAAAAAAAAAAAAACATCCTCAGTGCATCGTTATCTGACAGCTCCTAAACGAGCCACTTCCTGTTTCTACCTTAAAGTCTGTGAACCTGTGAGGGTTATATAGAAATGATATATAAATATATATTAATGAATCCACACCAGCAGGTCAAATTTAAAGTAGGACTGTGACGCTGAGAGTCTGGAGCGTGCCGACAGAATCAAACATTTGTTGAAGCAGGAAGCGAAGTTTCTTCTTGATGCTTTTTATAAAATAAATAAATCTCTCTTTGATCTGTTTGTGTCTTCTGATGAAACTGGACTCAGTAATTAAGTTCATGAATCAGCAGATATGACACGTTCATAATCTTTTAGTTTCTCGAGTCGTTAATTCCTGATTTATAAATTCACTGATTTCAGCAAACTCAGAAGTTTTTAATGAACTGAAACATTTTAATTGAAGGGAAAATATGCAGGTTTGTTTGTGTGACGAGGACGGACCGCCAGAGGGGAAATGAGCCGGAGAATAAAATTAAAATTTGATGTGAGCAGGGGCATGTCCAGAGGGACGGCACGGGCCCCCCTTTAAATCTTATTGGCCACCCCAGAATACTTAAAGGGTTAATATGAAGAATTTTCACATTAAAATATCTAAATGAATTAAAAATGGTCTAAAAATATTTTATATTGTTAAGTTCTTACATTACCTAGAGTATTTCCAACAGTTATCAAAGCCATAGAAATCCGTTATTTTAGAGTTTTCAGACGGAAACGACATTTTTACCGTTGCCGTGGAAACACTGGGTGTTACGTCTAAAACCGCAGGAAAGACGGTTTTCTGATTAATTCTCTAATTATCAGAGCGTGTTTAATATTTCAGGTCGCACACACTCCAGACTCTGGGTCATAATTCCACCGTCTGCGGTCCATGCTGATTGTTGGTGGCATTCAGTCATCTGAATGTGATCTTATTTTGAAAGGTCGAAGAGAGAAAAACTCTGTAAAGCAGGTTTATACAGTACGATACAGCTGGTCCCAAAAAAACATCCACCCAGCACCGCTTTTCTTTGTAAAACGCCAAAATGCACAAAAACAAAAACCGGACGAACAAATTCAAACGCCGTCTGCGTCCGCCTGAAGGAAGAGAACAGAATTTTTTTTAAAAAAGGGGGACACACATTGCACAGGCCGCCAAAGTTAAAGTCCTCGCGTCGCTCCGCAGCTCAGATCCAAACTCTGCTCGAGTCGTCCGTCAGGAGAGCGGAGACGAGAGTTTGGATCGGTGAGCGTCAGAGCGTCTCTTAAATAGAAATAAATCAGTGTTAATCAGACAGTGCTTTGGTAAACAGTTCAGAGAATCAGCCTCGTCCTGACGCTTCCACTTCCTCACTCATCAACCATGAATATAACAGTCTACCCTCCCCCCCCCCCCCCCCTTCTTGCATAAGATCAAATATTGCTGATAAAACATCGGCCCAGAGGATCACGGTCTATAAACTCAGATCTCATCAGTGAGAACTTCCTGCGGCACCAACTACATTCAAACTGATTTAATGCAGACGAAGATTTAAACATCGAGTGCGAGGACGGAGGAAGGTCAACACGTTCGGTTTCTCCATCAGAGAGTCAGAAGAAGAAGAAGAAGAACCTCACGCTCGGGTCCACTGAGTGCGGAGGCTATTAGCCTAGCTTAGCATAAAGAGTGAAAGCAGAGACCACATCTTGTCTTTCTTCGTCTTAAACCGGTGTCAGACCACACATCCTCACGTTGACACCAGACACACGGCGTAAATGTAAAACTAAATGTTTCAGTACTTTTTGACATCACGATAAGTAACGGACGCCATCCGTCTGCTAAGACAGGAGCTCTGGTGAGGCAGACTCCTCACCAGCGCCTATTGTTGCTATGGTTACTAATATTTACTTTAATTCAAAGAAATATCACCATGAAGATGATGTAAAGGAGTCGTGACGTCAGCAGCAGCTCGACACATGGAAACTGTTCCCTCCAAAAAGACGAGACAGATGAGCGTCTCCTCCGCCATTGCTGTTAAAGTGGATTTTGTAAGTCCCGCCTTGTCTGGATTCTGATTGGTCGGTGAGCTAGAAGTGACATTGAGGAGTGCTGCGCTCTTCTAAAAGTTAAACTGTTTTCAACTGTGAGCGCAGTAACAGCTGACACAGAGGAAGGTTTAAATGCTGACCTTCATTGATTTGTTTTGAAAACGGGCGCCATCTGTGGACACGCGCCCTCGGGCGTTTCCGATGTTTTGGTGAAATTTACAGAATGTGCAGGAGTTTGCCTACGACTTCTTTCTTTGCTGCTGTCATATCGAAACAGGTTTCTTTTGATTCAAGCTGCTACCATGGCGACTCGACCAGGTTGAACATTGTGTTTTCATTTCGAGGCATAATCTCCTAAATCCATGTTTTGCAGAAGTTTCCTGCTTTCAGTCTTTCCGCTGCTTATTCTCCGGCTCCACACTAAACACACCGCACGGCTTCGGCTCTTCTTATCTGAAACTCTCAGACCGTCTTCCAAACGTTGACCTCCTCCTCTCAAACCTCGACATTATGCTCACCCAGCACCCCCTCGAAAAAGCAGCGACCTCATATCAAAGCTACGTCTACAAGTTAAAAATCTAAAGTCTTCATGCTAAAGGCTACGGATGAGTTACTCCTCTTTTCTTTTTTTCTTTTTTTTTTTGCATATCATTTCTGAAAGCTTCAAAGTGTTTTTCTCTGCAGCAGGTCACGTAAGTAGTTTAGAGTATGTAATAGTATTTGTTCAGATAAATATTTCCAGTATATTTATGTACACGACATGAAGTTGAAGTGTTGACGCTCTAGTTTCTGCGTTAGCATGCCTACAGTCAAACTCTGGAAATTGTGTGACTCTCTTTTTTTTTTCTTTTTTTTTAGATTCAGACAGAAAACTAAAAGCTAAAAAGTTCACACTGTGGAAGAAGAAGAAACATGGCTTGGGTTAGCAGGACTTGCGTACATGCTACATGTTTTGTTACGCTGTGAGGTTAGCTTACATAGAGTCTATAAAACAGAGTCTACAGTATGCCGCCGCCGCCGCGTCTTCACTTCACTCACACAAAGACGAGTCATCAGTCTGTTCGCTGCAGCTCAGGTCCGCCCGCCCCACACTTTGGGCCCCCAGGTTTTGCTGGTAAAAGCTTCTGAATTTCTTTGTTCAGCTAGAGTCAGTGCAATATCTGCGTCCACATGGAAGCTGCACACCCCCCCATGTGTGTGTGCAGAGAGCGCCATGTGCATAGAGTCTGTTTGTTCCATTAATCTGCAGTCTGTGTTTTTTTAGGATGAGGACCTCAGCGTGTTTGTGTGCTGCTCCGAGTGGAAGCAACAAAGCCTCCCTTGTTTTTCTTGTTGTGTAAATGTGTTTTTTTTAGGTCATTCCACGTAGTGTGAAGAGTCGCCTCGGGTTCAGGGTCGAGGTTTGGAGCT
Organism: Labrus bergylta; assembly: GCF_963930695.1. NCBI lineage: Eukaryota > Metazoa > Chordata > Actinopteri > Labriformes > Labridae > Labrus > Labrus bergylta. The sequence goes on from NC_089196.1 coordinate 36,151,129, forward strand.
GGTTGGAAGTTGAATGAAGAGCCGGCAGGACGAAGAAGGAAGCTCTGCGAGTTGCTTTGGATCACACACCAAACAGCCATACTAATGAGTGTGTGTTTGTGTCTGTGTGTGTTATGTGTGTGCATGCTTACACAAACTCTCCAAACCCTCACACACACACTTGTGTCGTCCCTCCTGTGCAGCCGGCCGTGTTTCACTCGGCCGGGGGCGGCGGCGGGCGGCAGCATGCCTCGCTCTCTCAGGTGTGAGTTGAGTGTGTGGAAGATGCCGAGCTGCTGGTCAGGCCGAAGCATCAACAGCTGCTGCAGCACTTTGCTCGGGTTCGGTCCCCTGAAACACAAAAAACAAACATATGAGCAGAGAAAAAACAAAAGAGGAAAGAGAAAAATCCTCAATCAGGAGCGAGCTACCTCGCCGTACAAGAAACACCAACTATTAGAAAACATGTTGATCTCTCGCTCTGCATGGGTCTGTAAACCTTTCTGTGTTCTAACCTCTCTCCATTTTTCAAAAGCATCTCCAATATTGATCCTAGTTTGAGCACGTTTCTGCTCGTGGAGCTTATTAGAAACATGCAGAGGCTTTTTAGGTCGGGTACAATCACTTCTATCTGAACCACTTCTCTTGACCGCTTCCATCGCTGCAACACCTGTTGACCTGATAACTGCTCTCATATCTGACAAACCGAGGGGCGTCCAAAACAGCCATGTGGGGGCATGTCTTAAAAGCGCCTACCTTCCCTGGTCCAAACAAATCCAGAGCATTCAGGAGCAGAATCTAAAGTTAGAAGGAGGACATACTGGCTGCTGCATTGTTGTCAGAGAAGCCAGCACTTCAACATAGCATGTTTCCCTAATGTCAGATGATTTCCCGCTCAGACACACGTCCTTCATGTTCTCACCTGATGAAGCTGGCGATGTAGACGTGTGTGAAGGTGGCCATCAGGTACTGACAGTCGAATCGGTCCATGATGCCTCCGTGGCCCGGGATGGTGCTGGCAAAGTCCTGAAGGAAAGGAGAGAAAGGGCGAGAGATAAGGGCGGCGGTACCTGCAGGTGTGACAGGTTTGTGTGTTTCCCTTCAGAACATTACGTGTGTCCTGCTGCAGTTTTCAACCTGTGGTGTGACCAGGTGGAGACGTCTGCTGAGAGGTACTGATTACACAAACATTAAGTGGATCAGTTGTCTGAGAAATTACTTTTCCCAGCAGGGAGCCTTTAAACCAGCTGCTCCCACTGCGATGGGGGTCGCAGTGATGACTGTGAGAGGGATTACTTAAAGCAGAGCAGAGCTACCCGTCACTTTGGGGAAAATCTCTGCTCCTCTCTGAAATCTTTAGATTACTCACTCAAACTGTCCGAGTCTGTGAGGTCCAGCTCAAAGCATTTCTTATGATTCAAACAAATGAAATATATGAAAATATATTGTGGAGCAGTGACTTCCTAAAAGAGAGTGAAGTCAAACTCCCCTCTGTGTTTGTTGTTTTCAGCTCTGTGTTCACACAGACAGGACGGCACGGCCTTCAGCTTGTTTACGTTTCAGGGCGCACAACCGCTCCAGGACAAACCGGGCCTGAGCACGGTTACCTCTTGTACATGACGTAATACAACTCATGCATGGCTTTACATGGTCATGAAGCGTGGTTGCAAAAAAAGACAAAAAAAGTAGCAACGGAGCCGGACACACCGCAAAAACAAGGTGACGACTGCTCACTGTCGGTCCAACTAAAACTGACGGCTGAAGATCCCCTTGGTGTGTCAGGGCTTTAAATCTAATCAAACAGATTTAAAGGAAAACTTCATCTAGTTCCAAATGTGATCAAAATAAAACGAGTCATAAAGACGACCAGAACGAGAAACGAGACTAAAGACAAAATTCAACCGTGGAGAAAAAAGGAACAGAGATGGGCTGTACTTTTATTTTGAAGGCTCGCTTGAAGCCGCTGGCGAAGAATCCTCCGAACGGTCCGATGAGAGACCCGAAGGACGAGAGGAAGACGCTGTGGATCTGGAAAGGGTACAGGTTCACCGTTTTCTAATAGAGAGAGAGAGAGAGAGAGAGAGAGAGAGAGAGAGAGAGAGAGAGAGAAAGAGAGACAGAGAGAGAGGGAGAGAGAGAGAGGAGAGGAAGAGAGAGAGAGGGAGAGAGAGAGAGAGCGAGAGAGAGAGAGAAAGAGAGACAGAGAGAGAGACAGAGAGAGGGAGAGAGAGAGAGGAGAGGAAGAGAGGGAGAGAGAGAGAAAGAGAAAGAGAGAGAGAGACAGAGAGAGAGAGAGACAGAGAGAGAGAGAGAGAGAGACAGAGAGAGAGACAGAGAGACAGAGAGAGAGAGACAGGAGAGAGAGAGAGAGAGAGAGAGAGACAGAGAGAGAGAGAGAGACAGAGAGAGAGAGAGAGAGAGAGAGAGACAGAGAGAGAGAGAGGGAGAGAGAGAGAGAGAGAGAGACAGAGAGAGAGAGAGAGAGAGAGAGAGACAGAGAGACAGAGAGAGAGAGAGAGAGAGAGAGAGAGAGAGAGAGACAGAGAGAGACAGAGAGAGAGAGAGAGAGAGAGAGGGAGAGAGAGAGGGAGAGAGAGAGAGAGAGAGAGAGAGAGGGTTAACCAGGGAGCAAAAAGTCATCTCACTATCAAAGAGATTTACACGAGAGAGAAAACTGAAGTGTGTAAAAGAAACCACAGGGAGCTAACAGCTAGCCACATTTATCATGTTGTTTACTCTTAAATGGCGTTTGACTGCGCCTGCTCACACATTGTGAGAGTGGAGACTCTGGTTGTTGGTGAATGAATCTGTGAGTGTGTGACGTGCTGAGTGCGTCGTCTCGTTGCTCTCCACTCACGATAAGAACTGAACCCGTCCTTACCCATCTCAGAGTGTTCTGGACGACGGCGGGCAGCGTGTACTCCTGCATCACAAAGATGTCCGAAGGCTCACATTCCACCGTGAAGCCGTTTGTCTCGCTGTTGAAGCCCACGGGACACACAAAGTACTGGAACTGGGACAGGAGGTAGGCCAGCTGGGGGGGGAGATAAACGAGACAAACCGAAAACATCAGAGTTACAATTTATGTATTTATCAGCAGGTTCATAAAATCAGCTGTTGGGCCGTCAAACGTGTTTTTTGATACAAAACAGGATGTACAATAATTTTTAAAATGTAGGCGTGAGATTGACAGGCGGATCAAGCGTTGTAGCTGACCGTTGTGGTGAAGAGCGAGCTGAGCCTGAAGGCAACGCTCTCCATTTACCGCTCGATCTTCGTTCCAACCCTCTCACCTGTGGTCATGAGCTTTGGGTAGTGACCTAAAGAATGAGATCCAGGATATAGGCGGTCGTAACGAGTTTCCTTTAGAGGGGGTCTGGGCTCAGACTTACAGAGAGGGGGAGGAGCTTAGACATTTGGGGGGAGCTCGGGGGAGAGCTGAAGTGGTCCGGGCATCTGATCAGGATCCCCCTGGACGCCTCCCTTTGGAGGTTTTCAGGGCACCTCCAACAGGGAGGAGACCCAGAGCTGGAGGGATTATCAAAATCATTGAGGTCTGCTGATCAGTCACTTGTGGTCGCACCTAACGCTAGGCGAAAGCATAGGGGAGACCGGGCCTTCGCAGTTATAGCCCCTAAACTGTGGAACCAGAGTTAGGTTGGCACCCACGTTCCCCGTGTTTAAATCACGTCTGAAAACGTATTTGTTTACTTTGGCGTTCTTAAACCCGGTATAAGAGTTTGTCTGTTTGGTTTTTTGCTTTGTCTATTGTTATGTTTCCTTTTTGTTGATGTAAAGCACTTTGGTCAACTCTGTTGTTGTTAAATGTGCGTTATAAATAAAGTTGGATTGGATTGGATATATCCCGTCTGTCCTGGAAACGCCTCAGGAGGAGCTGGAAAACGTTGCTGGGGAGAGAGACAGCTTGCGTCGCCTGCTGACACTGTGACCGACTATAGATAACGGATGGAAATGTTTTTTTGGCTCATTGAAAAGTCTCTTTGAGTCTCTGCAAATATTTTACATCCCTCAAAAATCCAAACATGGGGGGCCTCACGCTGAGAAATGTCAAAGACTGATCAGATAATGTGGACTAACTAAACATGTCTGGAACTGCTGGAGAATAACTGCCTCTGGTATTTAGAAACCAGAGCATGTGATTGGTTAATAAAATCAGATGGAGTGCACTCACGATGAAGCCAAAGACCACAGTGGCAAAGAAGCCTCCAATGAATCCCTCCCACGTCTTCTTAGGGGAGAGCTGCAGAGAAGAGAGCGAGGGGGGGGGGGGGGGGGGGGTTAGAGACAGAAACAAAGGCGCTCTTTCATGTCAACATGACATCAGCCTCACCACACACTACATGTGATTTTAAATAAACTTCTTTCTTCCTCACGTCAGAGCGACTGAATGGATCCTGTGTGGATGGATGTCAAATAGAATTTTTCTTAGAATTAAGAAGATTTTTAGTTTTCAAAGAATTCAGAGTTCAAGAGGATTTTTTTTTTCAACCTGCAGTGTTCGTCTCGTCCAATCACTGCCCGTCTGTTTGGAGCTGATAAGAGACGAGTTTTATGACCTCAGATTATGAGGCTTCGGGGAATATAGAGATCCATTTGAGATCAGTCCACTCTTAACTTTCAGACAGCTTTGTATGTCAGTGTAGAGAGGACGAGGACCTTTCTAGTCTTCCTGCTTCTCTTTAGAGGCATCCTGAGCTCAGAGACTCACAGAGGGATGTGTGCGATTAGCCGTTTTGGACGCCCCTCGGTTTGTCAGATATGAGAGCAGTTATCAGGTCAACAGGTGTTGCAGTGATGGAAGCGGGCAAGAGAAGTGGTTCAGATAGAAGTGATTGTACCCGACCTAAAAAGCCTCTACATGTTTCTAATAAGCTCCACGAGCAGAAACGTGCTCAAACTAGGATCAATATTGGAGATGCTTTTGAAAAATGGAGAGAGGTTAGAACACAGAAAGGTTTACAGACCCATGCAGAGCTGGATAAACACTGAAGCTTCAGAGTCCACCACATGGTGACCTGAGTGAGCATCCACTCTAGAGAGGAGGGGGGGGGGGGGGGGGAGAGCTCTCTATGATGTTTAGAATTTAGACTGCAGTACCCATTTTAAACACTAGGGGTCAGAGTTACATATCTATAACTGCCGTGAGAGAAATCTGCTTCTACAGAGCTGGCGATCAGTTAAAGGAAGCTTTCTTCTCTCTTCATTTCTTAAAGACGAGTAAAAAAAACTTGAATGTGATGTAAAATATGGACAACGTGAGCTCATGTTCAGTGTACCTTTATCAGAGGAGTCCTCCCAAAGAAGAATCCAAACAGGTAGGCCATGATGTCGTTGCAGATCACAATGGAGATCGGGACAATGAACCTGAAAAATACATCTTTTATAACATCAGGAGGCGGTGGAAGGTCGTGAGATTTATTCTGACTGTCACTGGATATTGTGTCTGCTCTGCTATGAAACTATAAATAGCTGACAATTTAGCAGGAAGTAAAAATGTTCACCTGAAAATCTACCGCACTCTCTATGCATATCTTAGATTTCACTCTTAAAGCAGTAAACTGTAACAGAGATGCTTCATTTGTACTTGTATCTGTCTTAACAGTCAAAGTTTACATCGTGCACCAAACAGTGAAAAGACGACATGTGCAGTGATTCTCAGAGACAACATGGCAGGTTTTCCTCTGTCTGTCTGTGTCTTACCAGATCATCCCTTCAAACAGGTTCTGAATGACAAGGTGGGACTGAGTTACCACAATCAACAGGGTCACATGGGTCCAAGCAAACTGGAATGGCAAACACAAACACAAACACCACAGCGTCACTGCACTGGAATGTGGACCGGCTGCTCAGAAAAGTTGGCTCGTGTCAGAAATCATGAAATCATACAAACAGACGAGGTGAGGTGAGTGACACGGCAGAGTGAGATGAAGGTGAAACACATCAGAGTAAAGAGACAGGATGGGGGGGGGGGGGGGCAGGCAGCAGGTGGGAAAGCTGGCAGGTGTTTGGGGATCAGTGTCGCAAAGTTATCAGAATTATTTAAACCAGGAAGCGCACAAAGATAAACATATTTAAGACACACCGCTGCAGCCAAATCAAACCAAACAGGACGCAGTTTTTAAGATGAGAAAAAGCCTCTTTTTGTTGATTAATACAACTCTCACACTAGGGTGAGTTGTCCCATCCCGTGGTTAAGCACGATTCTTCTCATCCCCCCGCTGGCCTGCACTCACACCGCTCCAGGACTAACCGGGCCTGAGCACGGTTACTTCTTGTACATAATGTCGTAATACAACTCATGCATGTCTTTATGTGATCATGAAGCGTGCTCAGTTTACAAGACAGGCGTGCTCAAAAAATTAAAATAAATGAAAGGGACGCTTGGTCAAATCCCTGCTGCACATCAGAGAACATGAAGGCTATTTTACTGACTTTGTGTCTTATTTTGACATAAGACACGCTTTAAGTCCCGCTTTAATGTTTTAAATAACTAAATAAGAGAGAAGGCATCAAAGCCACAAAACTGAAAGGAAATGTCTGCATGTATATGTCATTAGAGAAGCTTTTTAAATTTAATTCAAGTCGACGATCAGATTGTATGAAATGATGAAGAGGTTAGTTTTTAAATGAGGTGAATAAACACGCTGCACGATGGAAGAATCAGCAACAACAGATGTGTGAGAAGAGAAGTGAAGTGAAGCCATTGCAGGAAGCCATTAACTCCCCGCCGGTCACATGACTAAGAGCTACAGTCATGTGAGCGGCGTGGGTGGGTCTTAAGTGTGTGACGTCTCGCGACCCAGAACTTCCACCAGATACGTGTGCACTGCGTGTCCACTCTGGTCCAGTACGGCTCCCTCGTTTGTCAACACTCACCGGCTGCATTCTCTTTGTCTCGACAGCTGGAGTGCCGAGACATAGGAACTTTTGCGGTAATTTTACATATTCACTCGTGTTTTATTCTAAAAATAATCTGGATGTTTTCATGTTGTTTCAGTGTCTGACTTCCTGTGCTACTCGATCTGCTCTGTGGTAAACTGATGCTCCGTGCCCTGACATCCTGCAGAAATAGAGACCTTGTGTATCTGCTGCAGAGGACTCTGGACTCACGGAGCTGAAACGCAGCTCAGCGGAGCAGGAGGAAGAACACACACTGAATAAAGTAAAAAAAAAAAATCAGCTCAGCTGCCGGAAAAGGAGCGGAGACGGACTGAACACGCATCTGGTGGAATTTAGGCTTGAGAGTTATGGGGAGAACTTTTCTGTGATTTAAAGAATAATAAAAATTTGCATTTCAAAAGAGAGATAAATCTTTAAGACTTCTACAATGGAAAGATCAGGGCTGAAGACGGGAGGAGCAGCAAGGAGGAAGAGGAGGATGAAGAGGGAGAGGAGGAGGAAGAGGAGAGGAGAGGAGAGGAGGAGAGAGAGAGGAGGAAGATGAAGAGGAGGAGGAGGAGGTTACTCTGCTGATACACACCATATAAAACTGCAGGCGGTAATGTTTCTTCACTAAACTCAGCACAAACATGCAGAAACCTGTGAAAGAGTAGACAACATGCTGTCAGATTTTACAGTTCATTAAAACAAATGCATCACATGTAACACAATAATAACACTGCGCGCGTGTGTGTGTGTGTGTGTGTGTGTGTGTGTGTGTGTGTGTGTGTGTGTGTGTGTGTGTGTGTGTGTGTGTGTGTGTGTGTGTGTGTGTGTGTGTGTGTGTGTGTGTGTGTGTGTGTGCGTGTGTGTGTGTGAACGTTTAAATGTAGAGTCCGAGGTCGAGTCAGAGTTTAAATCAGACACATGAATCTAAAATGAGTCGACGGCCTCATTGTCAGGTTCGTCCACGGAGTCCCTCAGGGAGCGGTTTCCTGCAGACAGACTGATGAAGACGCTTCAGGACTTCAGGATGTCCCTCAGGTCTAAAACTGCGGCTGACACTTTGCTGGGTCGACTGAAAGACGGCCAAGGAGGCTACACTCCAGACGATTTTAGGGACGATTTTGGGCCTGATCACCCAACCATCGGGGGGGAACCCATTATTTTTGTCCAAATTTTTCTTGAGTGTTTGATGTCAATACTTTGATTTACTGCTCAGAGAATTCCTCACCTGGAGTCGGGCTGCCTCAGACTGAATACCTGAGAGTACAATAAGAGCAAGGAGAAGCGGGAAGCGTCACCAACCGGGTGTTGCATCACTTTAACTTTTCACAAACATGTCAGCGAACATAAACACGGGGTGGAATATTGAAGAAAAAGAGCAGCTTGTGTAACTATGGCAACAACACGAGTCTCATGAAGACAAACCACAGCGTACAGCCAGTGCTTTTCAGCACATCCAAAAATGAGTCGGCTGGCTGTGCGCTCCGGAGCATGTGGATGAAGCGATTGCACGCTGAGAATAAAAGTGCTGAACATGCATCTTGTCTCCATGACAACAGTCTTTTAAAAACGGCTGCTGTATTAACGACATTGCTCCGCTGATTTGCAACATGTGTTTGATATTTGAGATCGTGTTTCCCCTTCATTATCACGGATGTTCACCATCCTATGATTCATATGAGACAAATATACAGGGAATATCATAGCTTACATTAAAAAAAAAAGAAGGGCGCTGGTGACGTCTGCAAAGTTTGAAGCTTTTAAACCCGAAACCCTCTGAGCAGCCGCAGAAAAAAGCAATAAAGATGGTGTGTGCTGCACTTTTCACAGGAGATGAAAGCTCCTGTTTTATAATCAGTCCTTAAACTTTAGAAGAGTTTATATTATTTGTATCCCGGATATCGTCCCCTGCTGTACACGCGCCATGTCTGCTTTGAGTGTTTGTTTCCTCTAAACATGGGCAGGAGCCGACGGTTCAAAGGTCTTGTGAGTCGCTCTGAGATACAGAGCTCATTACGTCTTAAAGGCGAGACTCACCTGCCAGGTACAGAGCAAAGGAGATGAAGCGGTGATAACGAGCCAAGAACTGCAGAGGCTCCTCCCTCTGCACCAGAGCGCCAAAGTAGTCGGCTACAGTTTCACCATAGAAGAAGTAGTTCACACAAATCAGGAAGTACCTGAGGAGAAAAAAATAAAAAATAATTTTTACTCTGTGTTTGTGCACCTTAAGCTGGACTACTTGCCACATGTACACTGATCAGTGTGTGTGTGTGTGTGTGTGTGTGTGTGTGTGTGTGTGTGTGTGTGTGTGTGTGTGTGTGTGTGTGTGTGTGTGTGTGTGTGTGTGTGTGTGTGTGTGTGTGTGTAGTTGTTATGACGGGTGGCCTTGGTCAAAGAGGGCAAGCTTCAATTAGCTTCATTTACTTCCAACATATCAGTGATCTTTGCTCCTGTCTGCTCTGGATGCTGCAGTCACACAGAGTAGATGTGTAGGTGTGTGTGTGTGTGTGTGTGTGTGTGTGTGTGTGTGTGTGTGTGTGTGTGTGTGTGTGTGTGTGTGTGTGTGTGTGGAGCAAACACAGCAGCAGACTCTTGCACAGGTTGGAGGGTGTGTGTCGTTTATTCTAAGCTTCCTACCTGCAGACAGACGAACGCTTTAAAGGAACTAAAGCATGTTTATAAAATAAATGTGGATGCGTAAAAGATAATAAACTGTTATATTATTTAATAAGGTTATAAAACACAATCTAAGGCCTCATCAAGACATAGGCGAATATTTTTGAATATGCACGGTTTGACCTTTGGTACACAAACTGTGTTTTAGGTCTCTGTAAACTCTCCTTTAGTAAAACTCCTTCCAGGGTGAAGATGTTCAGAAACTCTGTTTGAGGTGTTTCTGTGTAGACGTCACGCTGTGCGGCGCCGGTTTCTCCTCCTGTGTGATGTCATCGTGTGACGCTGTCACTTTAGTTTACATGAGATTAGTGCGATGGCAGACGTAACCAAAACTATGTAGTTGATTGTGTTCTTCTTTTTATTCACTGTTTTCTTTCTTTGTAAGGTGACCTTGAGCGACATAAAATATAAATGCATTATTATTATTATTAACTAGCGCTAGTGCTAACAATGCTAACTGGACTTTTTACACGCTCACACATACACAGTTACTCTCCCACTATGTTGACGAGCAGAGACGCATGATTGGACGACGGATGTCACTGCTGCTTCATACAACAGTCCCACCACACAAACTCCGCCCCCAACGTCGGCGAGACCCGGTCAGACTTCAGGCTTGTAGGACATTGTGTTTGTTGTGTCTGATGTTTAGTGTACAATCTGTTCTCACCAACTGAGCGTCCTGAACCACGGCAGTTCATAGGAATGGTAAACTCTGTAGCCGATGGTGATGATCTCCTGGAAACATTTGATCTGGACGGTCATGACCTGCATGAATGGACGAGAGAAGAAAACGTCATCCTCGGTTCAACCGTCAGAAAGCACAAACAGTGTCATCACAGTCACTTACCACCAATATTAGAGTGACAGGTCCCATGTAGATGATGAGGAAGAAGCCTGAAATCATGGCCAATGAAAGAACGCCTCGTATCCAGTAGTTCTTCCATCTGCACAGAGAAGAAACGTTCAATCATTTCAGAATATTTCATTAATGCATTCATGCTTCATTTGAGTTTCCAAAAAAAAAGAGAGAGAGAGCGAGAGAGAGAGAGAGAGAGAAAACTGACACAGTCTGAGTCCACGTCTAAGTTTGCAGTTATAGAACACAAGCTGCGTCAAATTCCACATCAGAAATATGAGGTCTTGTTCGACCTGTAGAATTTGAGGAAATGACGCGTTTATACCAGCTGAGCAGATGAGGGGCCGTGAATAAACGAGGAGCCGTGAATCTGTGTTTGAGGACCTTTTTTTCATTGGCCGTGGCATTCACAGCTGATGGTTTATTAACCGTGTAGATTCACTGACATTAGCCTTTACATATCAGCTGCATTAGCAAGAGTTGTATTGAAAACAGAAGCATCGCTTTGAGACACAGACTCCGAGACTTAAGCTGAGCTAGTCGCCCTTAAAGCTGTACTGAGGCACAGTGGTCCTCAAAAGCATTATGCTAATTTTAATGTGCTAACATGCAACCTCCAGAACTGAATAAAGTCAAAACCTGCAGTTCCCCCAGTGTCCACTAGAGTCTGTCTCCTGCAGTGAGTCAGTCCCCATAGAGCTCTATGTTAAAATGTTTAACTTTACAGCTGCAGTTCCTCCAGTGTCCACTAGAGTCTGTCTCCTGCAGTGAGTCAGTCCCCATAGAGCCCCATAAAGACGCTGTATGTGTGAACGTAAACAGCCAAATTTTTTGCTTGGACTTCACCCGGAGTTTCTCCTGTGAGAACACAGCAGGATATAATCAGGAGAATTCACCTGGAGTGAGTGGGAGGGGGAGTGATCGCTGCACGGTGCACAGACTGTCTGCACGCCACCACTACGATCTCCGTGCAAGTAATTAAACGGCTGCATTATGTTTCCTGTTCTCCAGTTTGTTCTTCTCCACTCTTCTGTTGATGTTGTCATTCCATTGGATTACACGTAGCATTAATATAAAGACAAATTATAGCATTGTATAGGGGACTCTGTTGCTTAGTCCACTACTACTACCTCAGGAGACCCCCCGCCCCCACCACCTGTCTGACAGGGATAGTCTCCCGCTGCGAGGTGCATATGTGAACAGTAAGGACGGAGAATCTCCCGAGCAGTCCTCCTGAAATGATCTAGATATTTTCAGAATATGTGAAAACGGCTCTTGAGCGTTGTGGAGCAGACGCTAACAGATACAGTCTACATCCCTCCTGTGTGTTTGTTTGTTTTGTCCGAGTGTCTGTGTTCAACACGTCTTCTCCTTTAAGTAGCCGACATGACCAAAAGGCTTAAAGGTAATTAATCCTCTCAATCTGACAACAAATCTTTTTACCAGTGATACCTGTGCCGGGACACAAGCAGGGCTAAAAAATAATAATAATACAGGATGTGGGCCTCGTCCTCTGGAGTGTTTTTCAACCACGTCATGCAGTTTATGTTTGTGTGAGACAAACTGCTGCTGCACCGCCTGCAGCCCCCAAGCAAAACAAAAGAGAGGAGAGAGCGGAAAGCTGCACGGCGAGCTGCTGTGTGAATGGACGAGAGAAACAGCTGCATCATGAAAAACTCTGCTTCCACTCAGCGCTGCGGCCTCTCTCTCTCTCTCTGTCTGAGCATCACTCTCTCTCTCTCTCTCTCTCTCTCTCTATCAGTCTGTCTGAGCATCACTCTCTCTCTCTCTCTCTCTCTCTCTGTCTGAGCATCACTCACTCTCTCTCTCTCTCTCTCTCTCTATCAGTCTGTCTGAGCATCATTCTCTCTCTCTCTCTCTCTCTCTCTCTCTCTCTCTCTGTCTGTCTGAGCATCTCTCTCTCTCTCGCTCTCTCTCTCTCTCTCTCTATCAGTCTGTCTGAGCATCACTCACTCTCTCTCTCTCTCTCTCTCTATCAGTCTGTCTGAGCATCACTCACTCTCTCTCTCTCTCTCTCTCTGTCTGTCTGAGCATCTCTCTCTCTCTCTCTTTAAAACGACTCTTCCTCCTCTCTTCACCTTCAAGTCCATCCATTCATCCCTCTCTGCTGTGTCATTTCTCTCGCTGCATCCATCTGCTGCCATCCCTCCTCCTCATCGCTGCTACACCTGCTCCATCTGCTTCTCTTCATCTTTCTTTCTTTCCCTTTCTCCGCCCCCCTCCCCCCCTCGCTCTGCAGTCTTATCCTCCTCAGGTCTCTCTGCAGCACTCCTCCTCCTCCTCCTGTGACGCTCAGCCTGCAGGGATTAGTGCTTCCCTCCTCCCCGTGAGCCTTTAATCCGTGTGACCTGGCCCTCCTTCATTGGTCACGCCCTCCTCTCCTCGCCTGTGTATCAAACGTGGCCCCTCGTTCATCGTGTTCGACATGCTGCTGACTCAAAGGGCCACAGGCTGACGTGAAACAATCAGAATACAAACGCGTAAAGCATGTCAGGAATGTAAACAAATGAGAGTAGAATGTAGAAAAACATCTCCAGATACACTTTGTTGTGAGTTGGCGATGTACAAATGAAGATTGATTGACAGTCTGAGTCAGGCTGAACTCAATAATACAAAACAACAAATCAATTGAGGTGGTGGAAGACCTGCAACTCCCGCATTTTGCAAGATAACCTTTTAGTTTGTCTAAAAGAGGATCCGTTTTTAATCCAGAAACTGCCGTTATGTCCCCGTCTTCAAAGCCGCCCAGTTCCAGTTAGTTTACCTCGCAGAACACAGAGTTGCTGGTCTACCTCTGTGTGAACTCGCCCTTAAAAAACACGTTTAGGGTGGAGTTGGCCACGGTTTAAAAAGTTTATGACGAGGAAGGAAAAATACAGATCTGTGTTTTTAGAGGGTTTGCATGTGAACATTATTCAGACATTTAATCGATCAAGAAGATTTTAATTTCAATTTTAGATTTTAGATTCAAGTTTTCTGACACCAACTAAAAAAAAGGATGTTGAATACCATTTCCAGTTTTCCTTTTCTAAAGCTACTGTCAGCTGATCGAAGCGACGGCATCAGAAGACATGTGTGGTTGTTCAGCATGCTGCATCATTACAGACGGATCAACACGCGTTTAATCGTTTTAACATATTGTGACATTAAAGCCGACCACACAACTTAATGTTCACCTGAATACCACAGGACTAGACACGCCAGGCTGTCAGCACACCTTTCACAGGACTCCAGGTGAATAAGAAATACTTCTATAATTAACATCAATGAGGGACGGTTCAGTGACTTCTCACAGGTGTGTCAGACGTGTTTGTGTTCCCACGCCTCGTTTTGATTCTGCAAAACTATATCAACCAATCATCACTTCTTTATTAGGTCACTGCTGTGTTTGTTAAAGGTCTCTGTAATGTTGAACATTTATTACCAGCGGCTTTGCTTCTCTACTTTAATAAGAGAAAGTGTGCAGAGTGCAGTTAACCCCCATGTGAAGAGGGAATATGATCGATCACTCAGTCAGGGTCCTGTTAATGATGGATGGAGGGGAAACTGCTTAATACAGCAATATCAAGGCTGTACTACATTAACTCAGTCTCTCCCTCATTCCTGTAGTTCCTCCACAGTAAAAGTACGCCTGTCCATGCCGCTTGTTCTCGTTATATCTGGATGTTTAACGTTTTGCACCAAAACTCACTTAGTGATAAACCTGAGTTTGATTCTTTGGTTGAAGGTGTTCGAAAACAGCGAAAATCTGGTGTTTTGATCAATTTAAAGGAGGAGTCAGTAGAAATGTTTGCAAACATTCAAACTGAATCACTCCTCCTGGGCTCATCACCTTAAGAAGCTCACTCAGGACATAGTGTGTACGTTTACTGCTTGTAGCTACACTGCAAGCTAACGCATGCTAGCACAAGCTAACCGCCGGTGTTCATCACCTTCCTGTCCAACAGGAAGTAGATCAACTCCACGTCCACGGATTAAAGACAACACAAGGCTCACCCTCGTTTTAGAACGATCTTTATCCACTTGGTGTTTCTCCTCACTCTCATTATATTTTCTCTTCTTTGCTGCTACGTCCACGTCCGTCATATTCACCGCTTTGAATCTCGTCCAATCACTGAATTGTATCCACTCCTAAACTCACCTGCTGCGCTGTCATTGGCTGGAGGAAACACACCAGCCCCGCCCCCAGAAACGTCCCGAGTCAACCGTCACAAAGCAGAACAGTAAAATCCAGTCAGAGGACAGAGTCTCTGCAGACACAGTCACCACCACACATGTACGGAGGCCCAGAAGGGACAATGGAGCAGCTTCACTTTAGGAGAAGTCTGTATTTTATTTTGAAGGTCTCTACATAAGTCTGTATTTTATTTTGAAGGAAGAAGCTACTGACTCTGTCTTTAAGCGCAACATGTTAAAAGCTCCTCGTAGCTTGTTTACGCTGCTCCAAGTCGGGTTAACTCCAGGGCGTATTTCAGAAACAAACGTCATCTTTCTCGTGTGTGTGTCTGTGTTAGGGCAGTGTGTACCTGGGCGGCAGGCCCTCCAGAGCTTTGTTCAGGCAGTTTGGAGTGTTGTCTGAGTCTGCAGAGGAGAGAGGAACATCTGGAGTGTCTGCTTTGGAGTCAGCATCAATTTCTCCCTCTGTGTCGCCTTGCAGGCCCAGCCTGTCATCACCGTCAGCCTCCTGCAGGGACACACAAACACACACACAGATGTTTAAACACTGATGTAAGATAGTGACAGACAGACGGACCACAGAGCAGAACACACAGGGCAATACCAGAAAATAAGAAGAATAAAAGCAGCAGCACCATTATGTCAACAAAAAGGACAAACATAGTGATGACTCGTGAGAAGTAATGTAGAAGTAGTCAAACAGAGTCCAGAAGGGATAGAGCAGAGACAGACGGAGGTTTAATCAGGCCACAGTTTAGTCTCTCATCTGGAGGGACGACGACACAGCTGATGAATGTGCCCTGTAAGTCACGCAGGACTTCAATGTGTAGCTCTCTAACTAGAGCTTAACAGAACCTTACTCTCTGATCATGAAGGAAACATGTTGAAGTGCTGGCTTCTCTGACAACAATGCAGCAGCCAGTATGTCCTCCTTCTAACTTTAGATTCTGCTCCTGAATGCTCTGGATTTGTTTGGACCAGAGAAGGTAGGCGCTTTTAAGACCCCCCCCACACACGGCCGTTTTGGACGCCCCTCTGTTTGTCAGATATGAGAGCAGTTATCAGGTCAACAGGTGTTGCAGCGATGGAAGCGGTCAAGAGAAGTGGTTCAGATAGAAGTGATTGTACCCGACCTAAAAAGCCTCTGCATGTTTCTAGTAAGCTCCACGAGCAGGGTTATCAAATTGTCAGATTTCTAAACTTCCACATGATTCTGGAAAAATCAAACAATATTGATACTTGTTCACAGCAACAAAAACAGGCGTTCAAGGCACCAAATATTGAATAATGTCTTGTTTTTAAATTACCAAAAACTCCTGCACATCTGGGCTGAATTGTACAACATTTCTGTACCGAAACATTGGCAGTATATTTGTGCAATGTTGTCAGTGCTCTCTCTCTTTTGCATGCTGCAGCTTTTGGTTATAAATACGGCTGATGATCTTTGGTACTTTTCAATACTATGGATCATTAAAAAGATGCCGACTGTGCGGTTTTTAAACACACGGTATGAAAAGGTCTTGAAACGTTTGACAACATTTGAGCTCTTTTTCACTGAGAGTTGAGAGGAAGCTGCATGTAAGTGATGACGGGGCCCTCAGACGCTCTGGGTTCATTAATAAATGAGCAAAGTGACATGCTAGAAGTTAAGCCTGACACGTCTGTTCCCGGGTTCACACCACTGATGGTCTCTGGTGAAACAAAGCCGCCGCTCGGATGCTTTTCCTGCCCAAAAGAGGCTATTTTTAAAACCGAATGAAATTCCTCCTGAGATTAAGTTTCCCTCTGCAGCTGAGAGGCTCGCTGATGCCTCCTGGACATTTCTCTCCTTTCATGGTTACTTTGACTCAAACGTTGCTAAATACGGTCAGCGAGGGCGTCAGGGTTAAACCGCAGAGCCTTTCATTCGGACTGAAGGTCTGTGATCTCCGTCAGACACTGTAATGACCTGGAAAACGCTGAAAGTGGAGGCAGGCGCGCGGGGGGGGGGGGGAGCAGATGGAGAGGAGGGGCGGGTTGAGTTGAGGTCAGAGTTCAGGAGAGCGGAGGTGTAACTGAAGATTTCTACTCAGGTTTTAATGAGGAAGCTTTGAAGCCTGCAGAGTGAAACAGAGGAAAGCTACCGGGTCCCGTCTGACAGTTTAATTTGCACCTGTTGTGAAGAGAAATGACACGAATCTCGTCTTGTCTCGTCTGGTGAGCCGTGTGTATGGTCACACTGCCATGAAACAGACCTCAGCTTTGTTCAGCACATTACCTAATACACACTGATGTGTTACATACAGAGCTTCAGTAGTAAGGCCTAATCTGTGTGACCGTACGCACGCTGGTTAATTAAAATGCCAAACACTGTTAATCCTCTGTGAATGTAGCTAACTGCTGCGTAAGTCCTGCAGAGTCAAACATGCTGCAAACCTGTGACGTAACTGTGAGAAGTGATGCTAAGAGGTCAAACTAGTCCTGGATCTGGACGTGTTGCTATCAGCTGTGAAGACAAAGACAGCTAAACATGCTGACAGAGCAGGAAACCTAACGTGAAAGCAGAAGAAGAGAAGCTGGAGCATCCCAAACATTTTTTTACAGCACATGCCGAGAGCCAAAATAGATGGTGAGGCAAAAGAAGTGAATGATGTGCATGCAGGTCTGAACCCTCCTCCTCCTCCTCCTCCTCCTCCTCCTCCTCCTCCTCCTCCTCCCTCTCTGCAGAGTGGACAGGAGGAGAATCAGAACAAGTGACAAGTTGCTGAAAGCTTGAAGCTGATCACAATTTATTTTCACCCTGACTGGTTTGATGCAACGATCAAATCACTGGTGCCAAATATCTGTTTTTTGTCCTAAATGAAATTCAACTTTTCGGGTCTGACTCAACATGTCATGACTCCTCACGATGGCCAAAGAAGAAGCTGACAGCGGGATGACGTCAGACAGCAACACCATATTTATAAATGAATTCAGCACATTTAACACAAAATGACAAAAACACTAAATTCTTACATTAAAGAGTGTTACATTCGCCCTCTTCTCGCTCGCTCTGATTCTCCCTCCTCTTGCACACCTGAGTGCAATTTTGACTCTGGGAGGGGGAGGGGTATTTAGAGGAGCCATGTAGGAGAGAGAGAGCAATGGGCAGCGACGTGGTAAAGACATTTGGTTCCGGGATGTTAATCATTGGTAGTCCTATTTTCGGTTTTTATTTTGTTCAACTTTTCTTCTCAGGTAGTTTTAGGGGGAGGGGCCGAGGTTTTGCCGGGGTCTCCAGCCCCTTTTTGTGTTTATTGTTTGTTTGTTTTCTTTCATTACTTTGGGGTACTTTTTAATCTCTGTGTTTTGAGCCTTGGTTTAGTTAAGGAGGCCGTAACAAAGAGGCTCAAGGCAGAAAATATTTAACTGAAAAATCCCCAAACAATCCACCCACTATCAAAATGTTAGGAGATGACTCTTCTTTCGTTTGATTCATATCTTCTAGCTTCTCTATTCCTAACCTCACAACATTTCTGCACTCACTTCTGCTACAAAAATCCCCCGTGCAATGACTCTGTGTTTTCAGCTCAATCAGTAGAAATAAATAACGATGCGCCGTGATGCAGTAACCCACAGGTGTAATCACAGATTAATGATGGCCACTCTGATTTAGCCTGCAAGGGTTAACAGCAGCAAACAATGGTGATATTCTCACCACAGGACACAGACACACACCTGTGCGGTTCAGACCAGCAGACAGCAGCAGCAGCAGGAGGTCACAGGGGAACTGATCTCAGACTCTCACGCTGCAGGAAATGAAGCTAATCAGCAGACAACATTGACCTAAAGTAGCGCCGCTGATAGCAGCACCTTCCAGCTTTTAACAGCTCAGCCTTTAACATAAACTGCAGCACAAAGCATGAAGACACAACAGTCTGGAGACACACAGGGAAACTCCCAATAACAGCATTATTTCACCCACAGATGGTGCATTAAGTACTACGTCACACACACAACGATGTGTGTCTGATGAGCATTCTCGACGGCGTGCATTAAATCATTACCTTAAACATCAAACCTACAGCAGAGCTCACACCTGATTGTATCTTCAACAGGAGATGGTTTGAATGTTTGTCGACACTGATTAAAGAAGATGCACCTCTGCAAAGCTTCTTTGCAGTTCAGTAACAGCGCCTCCTGCCGGCTCCGAATACAGTCAAAATGAGCACAGTTAAATTTGTCTGCGGGCTGAGTGTGGCTAACGTTAGCAGTACTAGCAATGCCAGCCTTCAGTCCTCCCTGCAGGTTAACGTCGTCATGCATGTGAGGACTCAATGTTCAGGTCGATATGCCAGTTTAACCTGCCCACAGCTTTATCTCCAGTTTCTAGCTGTTCACTGTAGCACAGTAGCACAAGGACAACAGGCCCATTAGCTGCAGCTAGTCTACGGCTACAGCTCCGGCTCAGACAGTTTACAGCCTGAGCTCTGCCGAGGTACCCTTGAGCAAGGCATCGCGCTCCCAACTGCTAAACAAAACAAGAACAAGAAA
Source organism: Labrus bergylta (assembly GCF_963930695.1). Classification (NCBI taxonomy): domain Eukaryota; kingdom Metazoa; phylum Chordata; class Actinopteri; order Labriformes; family Labridae; genus Labrus; species Labrus bergylta. Next base: position 36,170,258 of record NC_089196.1, read on the forward strand.
TATAAAAGAGTTTGTCTCTTTTTGTTCCTGTGTTTTTTTTTTTAAGGTATTGATTTTGTTTGATTTCTACAGGAATCTTATTGAAGGTTAAATTGTGGCATCGTGACAGACAACCCTGAGATCTGATCCCTACAGACACACAACTTAAAGATCGTTAATATGTGCAGTGCTCCTTTTTGTACTTCACTGAGTCAGAGTTTAAAAGACAAACTAACCGAGGTTACATAAACGCAGAGCCTCAACATGAAGCAGCCAGACTCCTCTGCTGTCTAAAGACATTTCTACGCTGCTCTGTACAGAGTGAAGTGATCATCAGAGCGTTAAACCGCCTGCTGCTGCTGCCATCGCCACCGGGGCTGCTGCCGCCACCACTGCTGCTGCTGCTGCTGCTCCTGCTGCTGCTGCTGCTGCTGCTGCTGGGTTCAGGACGTCCAGCCGGTCAGCAGACAGCTCGCCAAGGTCAGCCGTCATGTGGAGTCCTGAGCAGCAGCTAACTGTCCGGACGACTGAACGCAGCATGGAGGGAGAGCAGCAGTGTGAAGAGCTCACACAACACACACACTCTCTCACACACACACACACACACACACACACACACACACACACACACACACACACACACACACACACACACACACACACACACACACACACACACACACACACACACACACACTGTGTGACTAATTAAGTCTGTGTGTGGGATGTTTAACACACTTTAGAAACTCCACAGAACACTTCACATTTTTGTTGTTGATGTATATTTTTAACCCTAAGCTGCTGCAGGAGACGGAGAGATGCTGCAGTGACTAAATGAAAAACATATGTCAACATATTCCTGCAATTTAGATTCTAGATTTAGTTTTTGATAATTAAAAACAAGATATTACCACATATATTGGGTGTCTAGGACTTCGTCTTTTGTTGCGCTGAGATCGTTTGATTTTTGCTAGAATCAAATTGAAGTTTAAAGTTCTGCTATCCTGACGACCCTAAAACCTTACGGAGGTTATTTATACCCTCCAATGGAAACGTACACCAGTATGGTCTGTTTGTTTATAATCATTCTCCACTTGTGTAAAAGTAAACAAGGATTGGCTCACAGCGCTCGGCCTCCATCATGTCCCGCTGTGAACTCGTCCAGTCATGCTTCTCACATGTCTTGAATCACGACATAGAGGGTGGCGGGGGGTTCCCCAACAGACCACCAAATACGGACAAAACGGAGGAGCTGACCATAAACTGATTAAGACACTAATGAGATCACACACACACACACACACACACACACACACACACACACACACACACACACACACACAGGGTGTGTGTGTGTGTGTTGGGTGTGTTTCAGTCTGTTTTAAGTCCGAGGGCGTCCAGTGAACTCAAACTGTCAGTCAGACTCTGGATGTTGCACAAAGAGGACATCATGACGCAACAAACCCACATTATGGTCAACAACGTCTATTTTAGTTTGAGTCGTTCTAAAATTAAGACCTGAGCAATAAGTGCACATAAACGTGTTTATTTTTAGGGCTGTCAGCTTTAACCAGTTACTCGTGATTAATTAAGGTCTAATATAGTATTGCATGTTATTTTGTCCCTTCAGGCTCTCCGTAGATAGTGGTCCTCAGTGTCTCCCTGTAGTCTCAGTGATGTAAAAGAAGAACACTGCTGCATCTTTGAATGTCTCATTTCACTTTAACAAACTCTCAGACAGCTCAGCTGACGAGTCCAAAGTAAAATCCACCTTATGACATCACACATTGACCTTATGACATCACACATTGACCTTATGACATCACACATTGACCTTTGTTACCGTTCCTGTGAGCTGTTTGACTTCACTTTGGGATCCCTAACCACTTCCTGTTTCTGTGCTTCATGTCCTAACCTTCCATCTACCAGAAGGGCCTCACTATATTTCAAAATAAAAGCACACAGGAAGTACTCTCAGCTTAAAAGGCACAGAATGTAAACTCCACCACCAGGGGGCTTTCAATCAAAACAATCACAAAAGATGGCGTCAAGGCTGGCGGGGAATTATGGCAGTGTTTCGCTCTGATACTCCCCCCATCCCCCACTGCTGATAAAAACAAACTCTGAACATATCATGAGTGCCAAAAGAACCAAAACTGAATTAACTTTATGTTAGAAGACAGTTGCGCAAGAGAGGAATAATTCCATCAGAAATTGTGGTCAAAGTCCGGCACAAGTCCGTCTAAACTGCACAAAAACAAGAGCGACATTTTGTTACGGAAACGTTGCCAATGTTTTTGTGCAATAGAGACAATGTGCAGGACTTTGCCTTCATTTTTTTGCTAACTAAGAACAAGAAATGATCCGTTATTGGATGCCTCGGACTAGGTCCTGACCAATATGGGAGGCTTGGGGCCGATGTCGATACTGGGGGAAATAAATCAGATACCGATATATTTATTAGATCGATCAAATCTGTAGAGATAGATAGATAGATATAAACACATTTATTGTGTTGCTCCCTCAAATGTAGTTATCAAAAACATTAAAGATAATGTAGCCAAGATGATCACTCAGCTAGAAAGTAACTGAGCGTGTATGTACGTGCCTCACCGCTCTGCTGGTGACTGCTAGTGTGATATAATGACTGCTGAATAAATTGAGTAATATCGGCACTATATATGCGATAAAATAAGCCGATACCGATAGTCACTGGAAATGCTGATACAGGCCGATATTATCAGCTGGCCAATTAATCAACTAGAAATGTATCCTTTTTATTTTTGCTTGAGTCTTATCGCAGTTTAAACTCCCGGTATCGTGACGATCCTAGTGGCTTTATACAACCTTACATACTCCACTAGACTTTCCCTTCGTATCTGATAAAGAGCTTCAGGTGCGGCGGGGATATGAAAATGCTGGTCACTGTGGCGGCTCTCTTCCCACAGAGATGACCTTGTACAATCAGACCTGCACATGTGTGATTTAAAGCAGAGTTTCTGGGACATGTTGAACTCTTTGGCTTAGAGTATCAGTCAGAGCTCTTCCCTCTGTGAGGTGACTTAGGACTTAGGGTGGGGGAGGGGATTGCTCAACCACCTCTGCATGCATGCATTACTCAGGGTGGTGGAGCTGTTAGGTGGGGTCGGCTGTATGTGACCTTTGGAACAGTCTCACAGAGGGAAGGACTCTGACACACGTGATGTAGACTGCCTGCAGACCTCGGAGAGCTGACACAACAGATCGTAAACAGGATTTACTTAAAGGCAATTACTCCGGATCCACTCAAAGACTTTTAAATGTGGGAGATTTAGTCGTCCAGACACAAGGATGCATCCATCAAAACAAAGCCTACACAGATCAAAACTGAAATATGAAGACTCATCATCTGCCTGACAGCACTGAAGAATGTTATTAAAGATGTATAATAAAGGCTGGTATCTAAATATTAGATCACTTATACTCAATAAATTCATAAACAATGCAACAACAATAGAAGCTCCCACTGTTGGCTAATTCTTGATTCAAAAGTTGCCGATGCATTGCACAAACACGATAATATGCTGCTGTGATTTCTTACAAACTGTTTCTGTGTTTTCATTGGCTGTCAGCCAGTGAGGCCTGGCTCACACTGCAGGAGTTTTAAAATCCTTCACAATTTTGAATTTGGGTTGCATCACACACGTAAGGAGAATCTTAACAGATCTTCTTCTCTATAATCTGAAGCATTCTAACACTAAAATGCTGAATGGACTTGAGTTTGTATATTTTCTTTTTCTAGTCTTCTGATTACTCAAAGCACTTTCACACCGCAGGTCACACCTACACATCCACACACTGATGGTAGAGTCCATCACAGTAACTCATCACAATCTAACATCACAGACTAGAGGGTTTTATTGAGATTATCGTGCCTGACGGAGGAACCACCAACTCACATGACCTCATGTAAACAACAGAGCCGGCGGTTAAATTTGTAATTTGAATCATTTGTGTAGAGAGAAAAATATAATTTGAGTGAAGAAATGTCTGAGGAGACGCGGACAACATGGGTTGTCTGTTCTTCAGGGAGAGCTGGAGGTCAGGTTGAAACCGTCAGATACATCTCAGGTGTCTAGCCGCCCGTGGAAGTTGCGTCCTGCCACTGGCCGCCAATACTGTCTACTTGTTACCGTCCTTCCTCTTCCATCGCGGTAATTGTAGTCACACAAGACTCCCGGACAAAACCGCTCATGACGTAATCGTCAAGATTCTAAATTCTAAATATCAAACGTGTTTGAAATAAATCAGGGCATCCCCGATGATCTCTGAGCAGATCGGGGACGCCAAGATGGATCTTGATACGACTCACACTGCACGATTGTCAGGAAGGAATCAGACCACAAAGTCTGAGTCCGGCTTTATCGATAAGAGAACCCAGGACTCATGACTCTGAACTTGATTGCTGGTTTTTTTGCTTTCATCCATAAGAAGCCACAAGTTCAGCATCTTTACTGCTGCCAGTTTGTTTTTGTTTTTATGTGGATCCAGTGGTGAGGAGGGGGAGGAGCTATAGAGGTGCAGGTATCAAGTCTTCGCTAAATGCTAATTCATCATCTGGCTAATTGTAATAGTTCAACACGAGGAAGTGAACAACCAAAACTTCCTCACATCACTACGGGGAAAAGACAACAACAACCCTGACTCTAATGAACGGGCCGCCACATATACATCAATGTATGCAGGGTGACGGTGGCCTAGTGGTTAGTTCGACTGCCTTTTGCACACAATCCTCAAAGCGGGCAACCCTGGTTTGAATCCAACATGTGGCTCCTTAGCCCGCATGTCACTCCTTATTCTCTCTCTCTGGTTTCAGACTCTATCCACTGTCCTCTCTCTCTCTGGTTTCTGACTCTATCCACTGTCCTCTCTCTCTCTCTGGTTTCAGACTCTATCCACTGTCCTCTCTCTCTCTGGTTTCTGACTCTATCCACTGTCCTCTCTCTCTCTGGTTTCAGACTCTATCCACTGTCCTCTCTCTCTCTCTGGTTTCTGACTCTATCCACTGTCCTCTCTCTCTCTCTCTGGTTTCAGACTCTATCCACTGTCCTCTCTCTCTCTCTCTCTGGTTTCTGACTCTATCCACTGTCCTCTCTCTCTCTCTGGTTTCTGACTCTATCCACTGTCCTCTCTCTCTCTGGTTTCTGACTCTATCCACTGTCCTCTCTCTCTCTCTGGTTTCTGACTCTATCCACTGTCCTCTCTCTCTCTCTGGTTTCTGACTCTATCCACTGTCCTCTCTTTCTCTCTGGTTTCTGACTCTATCCACTGTCCTCTCTCTCTCTCTCTGGTTTCAGACTCTATCCACTGTCCTCTCTCTCTCTCTGGTTTCAGACTCTATCCACTGTCCTCTCTCTCTCTGGTTTCTGACTCTATCCACTGTCCTCTCTCTCTCTCTCTGGTTTCAGACTCTATCCACTGTCCTCTCTCTCTCTCTGGTTTCAGACTCTATCCACTGTCCTCTCTCTCTCTGGTTTCTGACTCTATCCACTGTCCTCTCTCTCTCTGGTTTCTGACTCTATCCACTGTCCTCTCTCTCTCTCTCTGGTTTCAGACTCTATCCACTGTCCTCTCTCTCTCTCTGGTTTCAGACTCTATCCACTGTCCTCTCTCTCTCTCTGGTTTCAGACTCTATCCACTGTCCTCTCTCTCTCTCTGGTTTCAGACTCTATCCACTGTCCTCTCTCTCTCTCTGGTTTCAGACTCTATCCACTGTCCTCTCTCTCTCTGGTTTCAGACTCTATCCACTGTCCTCTCTCTCTCTGGTTTCAGACTCTATCCACTGTCCTCTCTCTCTCTCTGGTTTCAGACTCTATCCACTGTCCTCTCTCTCTCTGGTTTCTGACTCTATCCACTGTCCTCTCTCTCTCTCTGGTTTCAGACTCTATCCACTGTCCTCTCTCTCTCTCTGGTTTCTGACTCTATCCACTGTCCTCTCTCTCTCTGGTTTCTGACTCTATCCACTGTCCTCTCTCTCTCTCTCTGGTTTCTGACTCTATCCACTGTCCTCTCTCTCTCTCTCTGGTTTCTGACTCTATCCACTGTCCTCTCTCTCTCTCTCTGGTTTCTGACTCTATCCACTGTCCTCTCTCTCTCTCTGGTTTCTGACTCTATCCACTGTCCTCCCTCTCTGGTTTCTGACTCTATCCACTGTCCTGTCTCTGTAATGGAGCCTGAAAATAAACCTTTAAAACAATGAATCAATGAAACGGTGAACGAGCCAACAGGCACTGAAAGCTGCGGATCAGTGCTAACGTATACACAGAACACTGCATCTATTTCATAAGACATCTGCAAAGGAGAGCAAAGGGTCCATCAGAAACCTAACGTGCAAACATACAACGCTTACCAGACCTTCCCCTAGCAAACATTTGTTTTCTATTACATGATCAACATTAGTAAAAAAAGTAATGTAAGAGGCGGGACAGCGGGTGGTGTTACAAACATAGGTTTCCTGTGATGAATGTTTTCGTAAGCTGCTCATGGATGCTTTGAATTAGACACTTTACACTGTTTACATTATTCTATATTTTGTATATTCAAATATTTCTTTTTTAAATTTGACATTATATTTCTATTTTACTGTATTTATGTGTGTTAGTAATTTGAGTGTTTATTGCATGGCCTTGCGGAACAGTCTTTACATTTCACTGCACATCTGTATGAGCAAATCTTGAATCCCCCTCTGGATCAATAAAGTCTCTGTGTATAAAACTCTAAATCTAAATTAAACAAAAAAGTAAACACACTGTGGTAAACATCTTTGGGGTATTTTGATTGTTTTAATGCAGCTACAAGGTTTTAACAGTTCTGAGACTTAAAGAGAAACAAACCCAAACATTAACTACGTAAGTTAATATCTCAAGCCCCAAATAAAAGGCCCCTTCCTCCATTCGGGGGCCCCTGAGCACCTCATTATCTCTACAAAAACCAAGAGGCCTCCCACCAGTACACCTGTTCTGTAGCCCAGATCACCTGTCCCAGCTGACCGTCAGTGACCTGAACGCGCCATGTCTACGTCAGTTTCGCGATGACAGGGTGAAAACGTCGTGACATTCCCGGCCGCGGTGATGAGTCCGTGAACGTCTCACCGAACAGCCGTTACCGTGTGGACGTCGCTGCGGGATTACGGCTAGCTGACTAACTAGCCCACTTAGCTTGTAATGCTAATACACCCTGACAGCCCAACGGCAGAAACAACCTGTCAGACCGGCTCCGAGGCCGAGCTGCAGGCCGTTAAACCGGTTCAGCCTCGGTTCGGTTTACCTTGTCGCTGATATTCTCGGTGCTGTCAGGGTCTCCTCCGCCTCCGCCGCGCTTCCTCAGCTCCGTCATGTTTCTCTCGTTTCGCCGCCGGGACGTTAATGTGTCACATAAGCCGACTCCCGGTGGAGGAGGGGGGGGGGGAGCGGGGCTAAAACCTCGGGGGGGGTTCCGGGGTAACGTCCTGGATTCTAACCCGGGTCAGACTTAAAAAGCTCGCTCCGTGAAGGTCAGCCGGTGAGGAGATACTAACGAGCCTCGTACTGCGTGTGTTTGTTTATCACCGCAGTCCCCGTCCCTCCTGCTACCCTCCTACTGTCGTCAGGGCACAGGAAACAAGCACACACTGCATCCGGTAGCGACCTTCAGAATAAAAGCCTGGTCTAGTACGTTAATACAGTTTATAGTTCAAAATAGTGGTTTTAGGGTTTAGTTACTCTTAGAGAGACCTTTAAACGTTGATACGATTCAAGTAAAACAAAAAAATCTAATGACTTAATCTAAGCTACATCTCAAACAGAAATTCTAGTCTTTGGCACCAGGGATGGGTCCAGACTTTATATGACTGGTGGCTCATGAGGCACTGACTCATTCAGAGGTGGCAAACTACACAATAATGTCAAGGCTACTTCCTCACATAGACTGTAAAGATAATTCCTATAATAATATTATTATAATATTGTATATTATCATTATATTATATATTATTATGATTATGATTATATTATTACATTATTATTATATTATTATTATTATTATTATGATTATATTATTATATTATATTATTATTATTATTATTATTATTATTATATTATTTTTATATTATTAATATTAATTCCTCACAGGAGATAATGGAAACATTTATATCTTCTGCACTTAATTCATTAATGACACAGAAACAAGAGGTCTGTTCACAAGTCACAATTTAATGTACTTAGAAAATTGCAACTTGCAAAAATTAATTTACTGGCAATGTTTTGGGCTCGAAAAATTGCCAGTTAGTTCATTGATAATACAGCAGTGTGCATTACTTTTCTATGCATCTGCCTTATGAAATATATGTGCCAATTATTTATTTGCAATTTAAAGTATAAAAAAGATAACATGCTACATAGATATTGTAACAATTGTAATGTACTTTTAAGACATACTGTGTTGCTAAGTCACTAGAGGAGCAAAGTCACTTGCAGATGTCTGTGACCGATCTCCTGTTTTCCCTTTGCCTCGTAACTCAACAGTAACGTGAGGGTTCATGAGGTTAGGACACTATTTTGCTCATGTATGATTAAAAGGTAGCTGTAAAACTGGGCTTTGTGAGGTTGATGTGTAGTTTGTAATAAACAGCGAGAATGGTGGAAACCCCTGACACGTGTGTGTGGTTGTGCACTTTTGTCAAACTTTACTGTCTCTGACGCTCTCCAGAACATCGTGAACCAAGAGGCACGGAGCCAAACCGTTATGAGATGTAAAGAAAACTACGAGCAGCCAAAAGTAACCCAGAATAGTTTTTTGTTTATTTACACAACTTCCACCTCTATAGCCCAATCACAGTTTAGGGTTTTTTGGGTCAGCACCTGATGGCTGTGGTTGTGGCTCAGTTGGTAGAGTCGGTCACCCCCCAAACACACACACACACACACACACACACAATCAGCAACTACTGTTAATACTTCAGTGTGTGTAATTGAGCATTTATTGACATTTATTTTGAAAAACTAAACAAACAGCTTCAGGTCTCAGTCTGTGTTTGTTCGTCTGACTTCACACAGGTCTTCTGCTGCTGCAACTCTCTTTCCCTCTCCCTCTCCCTCTCTCTCTCCCTCTGTGTGTGTGTGTGTGTGTGTGTGTGTGTGTGTGTGTGTGTGTGTGTGTGTGTGTGTGTGTGTGTGTGTGTGTGTGTGTGTGTGTGTGTGTTCTTGGTTGAGCTCTGCTCCATGCTGCAGTAGACTTGTAACCAGTAACAGTTTCCTAACTGTGTGATGAAATACTTTACCTGCTTCCCTCATACTTGTGTATTCATATGAAAAGTCTTCGCTCTGCAACCCACTCACGAAACGTATTTTTGTTATCTGTTCCCAAAGTGTGTCTTGAAACGGGAAAAAGGAGTTTTAAGTACACCGCTCCGGCGGTCTGGAATCTCCTGGAGGATCTGTGTCTTTGGGAGCTGGTCTCTTAAAATCTTTTTAAAAGCAGATTGAAGGTGTTGGATGCAGATGCTTCAGGTTGTAGATGCTCTGACTGGTGACTTTCTGCTCTGTGACTCAGGAGATGTTAATCTGTTGTGTTTTATGTCTGTAACATTTTGTTGCTGCCCCACGTAGCCAGGCCACTCTTGTAAATGAGATTCTTATTCTCAATGAGGTTTCACCTGGTTAAATATATTTTAAATAAAATAAATATTTATGTGATGCATTCAAAGGACACATCTTCAACTTCTTTGTTTTATTTTTTTAAAAGATTTAAAACATTGTAAAAACCCTTTTCTCCCTGTTTCCTCTTTTCTGGTTGATGTGGTTTGTAGAAAACAGTCACTGAAATAAAAGTAGAACATAAATGTTTCCAGTACGATGTCCTGTAATCCTCTTGTTGACAGCCCATATATCGGCATATTAATGATAATATATTTTAAAGGTCACATATTCTCCTCCTCTTCTTCAGTTAAGTTAAGTGTCAGAGCTCCTCAAAACTTGTGTGAAGTTTCTTGTTCTAAATCCAATCTGATCCTGTATTTGATCATGTTTAGAAACCCCTCTATTTCAGCCCTGCTCAGAACAGGCTGTTTCTGTGTCTGTACCTTTAAAAATGTAAATGAGCTGTGTCTTACCACGCCCCCTCTCTGAAAGGGCTTGGGTGTACTTGGTACTTTCTCGCTCCATGTCCTATTGTTTACGGTGAGAAGGCAGACTCAGAGGGCAGAACAAACACCTAGCTGTGGGAGTGTCACCCACCTGCGGGAGGGGCTACTGCCCTTTGTGATGTCATGAAGGGAAAATCTCCAATCTCGCCTGTTTGAGCACACCCTCATCCCAGCCGCTTCACATTTAACTACAAACCGCCCCAATGCCTGCTGGATGTCCCAGCATGAAGAAGTCGACAAAACCATATAATTTCCTTAAACTTTTAAATTATTCTATTAAAAATCAAGCATCAAACACACGGACAAAATTGCAAAAAAAACATTGGCAACATTGGAATTTATATGAATGGGCTCCAAATAAATGAAACATGACTCCGTCCGTCAAATAACATTGTTATGACCAGCTCGCTTAGGCCATAACAGTCAAGGGACTGTTACTTTTTAGTGCCCATCTGCAATCACAGGTAGGTGTGCAGGGTCTCCTTAGCAACCAGCAGGCATACCACCACCAACCACCAGAGGGAGCCAAAACTCTGAAACATAAAATAACATCAACACCACCAAGCAAAACACCATGGTCAGGGCCGTCACAAACATAAGCTCATGTTTTCTTTTTGTCTTTTTATTTTAGCATTAATGTCACGTCATTTTTTATTTTGTACTTTCTGTCCTGTCTTCCAGATCGTGCTCCTCATGTTTACCCGCCCTGATTGTACTCACCTGCGTCACCTGAGTCAGAAACGAGGGAGAGAGAGAGTGGGGAACGACACGTGGAAAAGGAGCCACAGGTTGGACCCAAACCTAGGCCGCCTGCCCAGAGGACCACAGCCCTCACACATGGGGCACACGCACCCACCACTAGGCTGCCGGCGCCCCAACTGTCTGTGTATTTAAACCCAGTGGCGTCCCTCATGTTGCCAGTTTGTTGCATGCTCCATCGTGTCACCTTGTCCCAGAATTCTGTCCACAGAAAAGTTTTCTAGGGTTTGACCATTGTCTGATTTTTGACTGTTGCCCTTTTTTTAGCCTGCTAATATTTTTGGATTTGTTTCCCTCACTGACTGAATGCCTGTGTAATGACCTGGACTGTGTGTTAAACTCTAATTTGTATTGCAATCTGCCCATATGTGAGTGGTATTTTGGAGTCTTAAGAAACAGCTGTTGGATACCTCTATTGACAGAGGTTATTCTCTCCAAAGGAGCACCTGAATCATCCTCATGGATCTTCGTGATTGCACTTAGATGTGATGCATTTTTTGGCATTTAGGACACTAAGACTCCTGGGTATGTGATCAAAGATGGAGGGTCACTGCATTGAGCGCTCTTTCCTCATGAGCTGCACTAAGCACACCCTCAGACTGGCTGGGAGGATAGCCTCCGACCCTTTGCATGTCCTACATGAGGAGTATCAGCTCCTGCCCTCTGGGAGGCGTTTTAGGGTGCCAGACTGGAAGAGGAACAAGTACTCTTTCATTCCTCACTACATATTACTGCTGAACAAACCGTAGAGCGGAGGCAGGTCAAACCCCACCCCACACATTCCCAATCATTAACGTACCCAACCTGGGTTGCACATGGACTGTGAGCACTTTCATGGACAATCTCCTAACATTATATATTTATATATGTCACTCCTGAACTGTGAAATTAAATGTAACTTATGCTGTTTTTATGTTCGGTCTTTTGAGTGTGATGTGATCTAATGGGGTGTGAGGATTTCTGAGCTTGTAATGCAAGACAAGTTTCCATGCAAACGGATGATAACATGTTATCTAATCTTGTCTTAAATGTAATGGCGGCTCACAAAACCCCCCGTTCAAATCAGGCTGATGTTGTTCAAAGCTACAAGACAAAACGTTCCACTAAAGCAGAGGAGTAAACCCCACACCTGATATAACTCTTCACTGTGCACAGTGAGGCTTTAACATCCAAACAAAAGACAAAGAGAAAACTCAGAGCGGAGGAGGACTTTAAAATGCCATCATGTGATTTTATTCAAGTTCAGGCACAGGCACAGATCTATAATCATATTCAGATTATGAGACTGCTTTTATTTGCCTCTGGGCCAAAGTGTCATCATTGTTAAAAAGTGGAAGTTAATCAAACATGCTGATAAATCATTTCAATCATAATGTTGGACTTTACATTTCATGCAAATGGATTAGAGATGTCTAGAGGTTCACATTTATCAAGCACCACCTCAACTTTTCCAACATGAACACCACTATACGTCCCAGTGATGGACGTGGTGTGGATCTCCCCGTTACCATAGGTGCGTCTGAGGCGTGCAGTGAACGGGATGGTAAGCTTGTTCTTATGTCGCATCATATTAACAGAGCAGGATGTGTTAGGAGGGGCTGTGAACTGCACAGAAACAGTATCAGTGATACTTTCTGTTACAGTGTTATCCAAGGAGTACTGGAATGTTGTTTCAAAGCTGATCTCAATACCTCCTTCAGCAATGAAGGGGACGCCGACTGTGACAGTTGTTTTAACCCCAGATATGATAGAATAACTGAAGTCCCACCTTTGAGCCACCTGAAACGTCTTTGAGATGGTGTCTGTTCTCAGCACTGGGTGGGATTCAAGGTTCTTGAGGGTGGACACACGCATGATCTCTGTGGGATATTTTAACTTATCTAATTCATCAGTGATGTATCTGAAATTGTCAATCCCCTGTTTGACTATATTCTCACTGATGGTCAGGACCTGGTAGTCATTGTATGAATATTCATAACCATTCCAAGGCAAGTAGAGGAGTTTTTTATGAGTATCAACCTTACCAAGTCCATATGTGTTCTTCCCTACATATATGTTCTCTCCAGGGCTGGTTATCACTGAATTCTTGGGCACTGAACCACGTGAATCATCCTTCCACTCCAGGATCTCAAAGTTGTCTTTGTTCACCAGGACCTCAAACGGGAAACCAGTATATTCTGTCCCTGCGTCGGCATAGTAGCAGTAAGTACCCTTACTAGGGGAATAAAAACCAGCGTGACGGTTGTATTTGCAGACATAATCAGTACGACCAACATAATCATTGTAAATAGAAACTGCATCGTTTGGGAGAGAGTTGTTCCAGGACACCCATTCCAGGAAAGAGTCTCCATCTGGCATGACGATGGGGGATTGAACCTCGTCCTGCTGTCTGAACGTAGTCACAGTCACAAGACGAGGATCCAGTTCAACTGATGAGTCCACTGTGATGTTAGGACTGCCAATTGGATCTGATGGAGACCGAAGAAAAAAAAGGAAACAGCACTTTACTTTAATAGCAGGGTAAAAAAAAGAGTGAAAGGTTACCTTGGAGAGATGTGTCACGAACTGGCTCGAAGTAAGTGACAAAGGAAGGGTATCACACATGAAACAAGGTTTAAAGGAAGTACATTTATTATCAAACTAAAGTTGAAACAATCATAATTAGGTAAATCAGTCAAATCAGTCATGAATGCAATGTATGGATGAGTGTAGTGTTGTAGAGTGCAAACAAACGCAAACCAGTTAGTGGAGGTCTGAGAGAAAGAGAGGACAGACACAAGTTAGAGTGGAAGCCACTTATAAGCAGAGTCCTGATGGACTCAGGTGTACCCAGTTTGACTAATGGCCTTCCTGACTCCGCCTACTGTCTGCCAAGCCAGGAAGCCAAACAAATGCAGACAGAGGGCAGGATGATACAAAGAAATTGTTACCAACAATACTTTTCTTAACAATAAATGGGGGTGCAGATAGCCTAGCGGTTGTGTCGCATGCCCCATGTACAGAGGCTGTAGTCCTCGTTGCAGCGACCGTAGATTCCAATCCGATCTTTGCTTCTCTCTCCTCTCAACACTTCCTGTCTCTCTTCATCTGTCCTATCTTATAAAGATGGTTAATGTTTACCATTTCTTTGTTCTGTGTTGCTACTGATGTCCAGAGGACTGGCTGAAGACAGAGCCATCAGGGCCAGCAGCAACAACACGGTCGGCTTCATCTGTAGATGAAACAAACATCCAAACACCAAAGTCATTGTTAGTTACCAGAAGTTTATAAAATTACATTAAAGCAACTCCTAAAGAAGACTGGAGAAGACAGTGCCGAGCTATTAACACAGACAAATCTTTAATGGATCAGTCACCCAGCTTTACTGTTGTGAATATACATTTCACTGTTTTAAGTACTGGGGTCCCACAGGGCTGCGTCTTATCACCCATCCTCTTTTCCATCTATACAAATCAAATAATCTGTGGGGGGGGGCTGAACCCCTGATACCGCACAGCCTCTCTCTGGGCCTATCATGCTGGAATGGCAGGTGGTGGAACAGGTCAATGTCTTCAGGTACCTAGGCACTGAGATCGACCACCACCTGTCCTCCACACACCATTTAGACTTATCTATAAGAAAGCACCCAAGCCCAACTGTCAGGACTTTAAATTGCGGGCAGCAGAAAGGAAAGCAGTCTGCATCACTGAGGACGCTTCACATCCCCTTCACCACTCATTTCAGCTGCTCCCCTCAGGCAGCTTCAGAGGACCATTAGATATCTGTGACATTCTTAAATCATACTCCTTTGTGCTTCAGATTTACAGTTTCACTAATCCAACCAACACTTACTGATCCTGAGAGAAAAATCAAAAGTACTCACCATCACTGTGTCCATCCTTTGATGCAGCTCTGCTCACCATCAGGTTTATAAAGGGAAGATGAGTGACGCACGATGTTGGTGAACCAATCCTTTAACTACTTTGACTGGCTCTGATATCAAACAGTTAAACAGTAATGATTAACAATCTCTAAAGTAGGTTCAGTGTGATTTTCTGATCTTGTTCTCCTCCAGTGTCTACGCTGCTCAACAGAATTTTAAACTGGTTTGACAAATCGTGTTTTTTTTTAAAACAGATTTTCTTTAACAGTTATATTTAATCAGTTATGGAGTTACCAAATAACATAACAACTTGTATTATCAACTGGGGCACCAGTCGATATGTTGTCATCGACAAACAATGTGAAACTAGATGAAAACAAACATTAACTACAGAATCAACACTCTCTCTTTTTTTTAAGATTTGTTTTTGGGCATTTTGGGCCTTTATTGGAGAGAGATAGGACAGTGGATAGAGTCGGTAATCAGAGAGAGAGAGAGGGGAATGCCATGTGGGGAAGGAGCCACAGGTCGGATTGGAACCTGGGCCGCCCACTTGGAGGACTACAGCCTCCATACATGGGGCACGCGCTCTAACCACTGCTCCACCAGACATACTGTGTTGCTAAGTCACTAGAGGAGCAAAGTCACTTGCGGATGTCTGTGACCAAGTTCCTGTTTTACCTTTGCCTCGTAACTCAACAGTAACGTGAGGGTTCATGAGGTTAGGACACTATTTTGCTCATGTATGATAAAAAGGTAGCTTTAAAACCGGGGTGAGGTTGATGTGTAGTTTGTAATAAACAGCGAGAATGGTGGAAACTGTGGTGTGTGTGTGTGTGTGTGTGTGTGTGTGTGTGTGTGTGTGTGTGTGTGTGTGTGTGTGTGTGTGTGTGTGTGTGTGTGTGTGTGTGTGTGTGTGTGTGTGTGTGTGTGTGACCTGCTTCCCTCATACTTGTGTATTCATATGAAAAGTCTTCGATCTGCAACCCACTCACAGTCCATGGCTCACTGAAGTCATAAGAGAGCAAAGAGCAGGGCTGAAGTCAGCAGAGAGAAAATGGCAAAAATCTAAACCGTCCGCTGACCTCAGTGACTATAAGCAAAGACTTGTCTCATTCTCCTCCAGCCTGAAAACGGCCAAGACAACATATTATCAGAACAAGATATGCAATGCCACAGAAACAAGAAAAATATTTTCTGCTTTTAACTCACTGTTTCAACCACCTCCTCCTCCACCCTCCGATCTGTTCACACCAGACATGTTTGCCTCGTATTTTACTGAAAAGGTTGCAACCATCAGTAACCAGTTTTCTGAGCCTGACCAACTCAGCCCAAAGGCACCAACCAAAAGTGCCTCACTCGACTCATTCTCCTCTCTGACTGAGGATGAAGTCTCTAAGCTTGTGCTAGACTCTCAGCCCACCACCTGTCCTCTGGACCCAATACCATCAAGCCTCCTGCAGACCATTTCCTCTCCACTGAATGTTGCACTTAAGCATATCATCAACTCCTCTCTGTCAACGGGTGTGTTCCCCACCGCATTCAAGCAAGCTCGGGTCACCCCTCTGCTCAAAAAACCCACACTAAACCCAGCCCAGGTTGAAAACTACAGACCGGTTTCTCTTCTGCCCTTTCTGTCAAAAATACTTGAGCGCACAGTCTTTAAGCAAGTCTCTGAGTTCCTGTCCAGAAACGATCTGTTTGACCCAAATCAGTCAGGCTTTAAGCGGGGCCACTCTACTGAAACTGCACTGCTGTCAGTAACAGAATCGCTACGAGCTGCCAGAGCTGCAGGTCAGTCCTCAGTTCTATTACTGCTAGACCTGTCTGCTGCCTTTGACACAGTCAACCATCAAATCCTCCTGTCCACGCTCTCTGAACTTGGGGTCTCAGGATCTGCCCTCTGCTGGTTCGTGTCCTACCTCTCTGGGCGATCCTTTAGAGTGTCGTGGAAGGGAGAAGTGTCCAAAGCGCACAGCTTATCCACAGGGGTACCTCAAGGGTCAGTGCTTGGTCCTCTTCTCTTCTCCATATACGCAAACTCACTTGGTTCAATAATCCGCTCTCATGGCTTCTCATACCACTGCTATGCTGACGATACCCAGCTCTTCAGTCACACTCCTCATCAGTGCGACCAACATAATCAATGTCAATAGAAACTGTATTGTTTGGGAGAGAGTTGTTCCAGGTCACCCATTCCAGGAAAGAGTCTCCATGTGACATGACGGCAGACGACTGAACCTCCCTCCGCTGTCTGACCAGCCTCTGCTGTCTGAACGTAGCCACAGTCACAAGACGAGGATCCATACTGATAAGTTCACTGTGATGTTAGGACTGTCATTTCGATCTGATTCTATGAAGGAGACAGGAGAAAAAAAAGGAAACAGTACTTTGCTTTAATAGAAGGGTAAACAAAAGTCTTTAATGGATCAATCACCCAGCTTTACTGTTGTATATACTTTTCATTGTTTTAATAACTGTGGTCCAACAGGGCTGCTTCTTATCACCCATCCTCTTTTCCATATACACAAATTTCATCATTTTTCAATAAAAAAAGATAAAACCACAAATACTGGACAAAAGTTGGTGTGTCTCGTCCCTCCAAGTGAGTATTAGTTATAAATATTGATTTGAGGATAGTTGGTCATAAAACATGGAAGTTATTGAAGAAAATTGATTAAAATATGGATGTTGCCCCTATGAAACAGTAATTTATTGATGGTCCCTAAAGTCGGTCTCCATCGGCTAGGGCGAGCGCCGGGAGAGGATTTGACCATCCTCCTACCATCTCTCGTGGAGACAAGTGTGAGGTTTACGTAGCTGGCTCCAGCGTGAATGTCTGTCTAATATCCAACAAAAGGTTATTTTAGTGGAGTTATCCTTACCAGACAGACAAGACGGCTGCTTTATAAAACACAGTGTGTTGTAAGAGTGTCAATATTTGTAGACTTCACCCCGGCTGTTGCCAAGAAGCGGGCTGGTTTCGGGGAAGTGAAGCGCCTGCTGCGCGCCTGCCCGGTGGTGAAGTTTGGCCTTTGAGGACAATTTGAGGACCCGGCACTCGCGGCAGATTTAATCCAAAAATGCTTTAAACACAGTTGCCTTAAACATGGTCCACATGTTCCACGCTATGCGGCTCAACAGCTCAAGGCATTTTTGGATGAAATCTGCCGGGTCTGAAAATCTGTGAGTGGACGCTTCACTTCCCCGAAACCAGCCCGCTTCTGGGCAACAGCCGGGGTGAAGTCTGCAAATATTGACACTCTTATAACACACTGTGTGTTATAAAGCAGCCGTCTTGTCTGGCTGGTAAGGATAACTCCACTAAAATAACCTTTTTTTATGTCACTTTTCTTTAAAAACCATATCGGTAATAGTGAGTAGATACTATAGATGCCATCCTACTATAATGTTATATAATGATTCAGTTTTGCAGGATTGTACATGCACGAATGTGAGGGTGTGTATTACCCCTATTTGTTGGAGTGTTGGGGGCATAGGCGCCGATTCCGTGGGTGCTTCGGGGCCCGAGCACCCACGGAGAAAGTCGAGCACCCACGGGCACCCACTGGTAAACACCAACAAATGGCAGCTGCCAGAACAGCTTTGTTGGCGATTCTTTCCTCAATCCAGTACCTTTCATTTCAGGGATTGGCCATCTGAGGAAGCACTTATTTGTGACATGATAACCCTAATCAGAAATTCACCTAAGCGTCTCTCCTGGTTCCAAGGGTTTCAATGCAAAGACGCACCCTCTTTGCGACCTCTGTGCCCGACGCACTGGACAGTGAAGGCGGCCTCATTGCAATCCATTGCGTCTAACTACAGTGCGCTGATGGAATTTCTAGAGGACCTGTGTTTAAATGACAAAGGTGATGCAGGAGGTAAAGCCAGTGGACTTCTTCTGCACCTGCAGAAATTTAGCACCTTTTTTCCTTAAAACTCATGCTTAAATTCTTTTCTCGCATGGAAACAGTCAACGCTGCACTACAAAAACGCCAGTTACACATGCAGAGCGCAAGACAGATAGTTGACACACTCAGAAGAAGGATTCCCAGAATTTGGGGAAAACACTACTGCAGAAGCCCATGACTTGAACTTGGAAAGCCCAGCTGTGCCCAGACCAAGAAAAATCCCCCTCCGATTGGAAGATGGAGGTACGCAGCCACACAGCTTTCAGACGCCAGAAGAACTGTTCCGACAGCAGTACTTTGAGATAATGGACACAGCATCAACATCCCTGGACTGTAGATTTAGTCCATCTGCATTTAAACACTTGCCAGACGTTGAGGATTTTGTGACCGGTAAGGGCGACTGCAAAAACATCATACAGTTCCACAGGGAGGATTTGGATGAAATCAGGCTCATACTGCATCATGATATGTGCATGGATGTAGCAAAACAGTGAGGAGTTTGTTTAGGTACTTTTCAGGATGTAGTGGACTTTCTGAAAGGGGATCAGGGAGAGTACTTGAGAAACATGCTGCCAGAGATCACTAAACTTGTGAAACTCACACTGACTGTCCCTGTAACATCCTGCACTTCAGAAAGGTCATTTTCCAGCCTGCGGCGCCTGAAGACCTATCTTCGATCCACAATGGGGCAAGTGCGACTGAACCATGTTGCTATACTGAACTGTCACAAGACTTTGACATGAAATAGTAACTTAGACATAATCGCAGACCAATTCATTAAGCGCACGGTTACAAGGGGCAACACTTTCCTGATCAGGAATTAACAGCACAGTGACAAAAATGTACGGCCTTTGTGTTGATGTAACCGGCTGTGTATGACTGCATGTGCTTTGATCTTTTGCAATGTCGTGCTTATTATAATGTGTTTGACTTGTTAATAGTGGGCCTCTTACCTTTACTGTTAGGTTATTGTTTTAATGGATTTATACTGTAGTGCTTTGTAATATAGTTGGTGTCGGAGTTGTATCCTCAGGTGAGCCTTTTTACTGCAGTTTTGGTGGCAATGATTTGCTAGTTTGTGTCGCTTGTTAAAGTTTTTATTTTTCTGATTAAGAGCTTCGTAGTGATCATTTCATTAGCATAGTGAATAAAGATCAGGTGGAGCAGGTGCTGAAAAGTGCGTGCTTTATAGTTGAACGGACTTTCAGCACCACGGGCAGCGTCACATTCAGGTGCGCTTATAGGCCTATTTTCCGGCTTGGAATAGCCTAGCCTATATGTCTGTGGATTTTTTTGTTTTTGTTCATGTGAGCCTTTGGCTTTATTGAGTAGCATTGAGTATTACTTTCCGTGTAGTGCAGTGTATGTGTATGTGTGTATTTGATCTTCGAGGCTTAAATACAGGTTGATGATGATGATGATTTGTTTATGCGTGTGTCCGTGTGTGTGTGTGCGTTCATGTCCGTCGTTGCTGCAGCCTATATGGAGGTTTCAAAATGCATGCATTTAAATGCTTAAATAATTTTTTTTTTTAAAGTCACGTTTGGTGTTGGGCACCCACCAGCATGAACATAAATTGGCGCCTATGGGGCAGTTATTTGTGTCAGATGGCCTCAGGCTTTAAAGTTTTACAACCAGCTTTACATCTGAAGGAGTTAATATTCATGTATAAGTCGGCTTTTTTTAAGTGACTGAGTTGGAGGCCAATTTGTCTCTATTTGTTTTCTTAGTTGATATTTTCACAGTGGTCACACATTTCAGGTAGCAAAGAGTAAAGGTAAGAATGTTTTGCTCTAGGTTTTCTGTCTATCAAGGTATTTGCTTGCATCTCAGTTGGGGGGATGCTTCGGCATTGGGGGGGTGTGGGGAAAGGAGCTCTTTGCTCTTTTTGCTCTTCATTTTTAAAAAGTCCTTATATGTTTCTTGTTGTGCTTTTTTGTTTGAATTTTCTATTTGAATCTAAAACTGAAGGGTCAACCATGATTATTTGTTCATATTGTGCCTTAACACGTCCTCTTTTTCTTAACACATGACTCAGCCTGCTGTGATGCTTCCGGCGGGGGCTGGCTGTCTTAATTTTCTCACCTGGAACTGCAGGGGTATCAATAATCCAGTTAAACGCAGTATTCATCATCTTCATCTAATGAAGGCTCACATCGTATTTCTCCAAGAAAGTCATCTTAAGGTATCACAACACTCAAGTCTTAGGTGCAGGTGGGTGGGTCAGGTGTTCCATTCCTCATTTCAGAATAGGGCAAGGGATGTGGCTATTTTAATTCATAAATCAATACCCTTTACTTGCTCTAATGTTATTGCTGACCGTAATGGTAGGTACGTCATTGTCAGTGGTACACTATTCTCCACTAAGGTACTTCTAGTTAACGTCTATGCCCCCAACTGGGATGATAGGGATTTTTTCAAATCAGTGTTTTCTTTGCTGCCTGATATGTCCTCTCATATGTTGATATTAGGTGGTGACTTTAATTGCTGGCTGGCTCCTCATTGGACAGATCTTCCTCCAAATTTACAGCTGTTTCAACCACAGCGAAGGTTATTTGAAATTTTATGTCAGAATTGACAATTTCAGACCCTTGGAGAGTTTTTCTACCCCACTTTTGTGGTGTTGTTTGTCATTCCCTGTCTGTTTAATCCTCATGTGTCTCTCTCCTGTCTGTGTGAGTTTGGTGGGCAGGGTTCAAGTTCTCAGGCGGCACCAGGTGCAGCTAGTTGGTCATCAGGATCTCTACTACAAAGACTTCCCTCTGCTTCACCTCGCCGCCAGATTGTTTCACCAGCTCGCGTGGTATTGTACTCTCTTGGCTTCTCTGTGATTACTAGTTCTCGTTGTGATAGCTTGTGTAGCTAACCCCTTTTTTCTTCTCTGCCTTGCATCAGATAGCTGTTTGTGTTTCTTGCTTCACCTCACCTGTGCTTTTGGGACACCACACTGGGATCACGGACACTGCCACTGGGAAACTCGCACTACCCCTCCTCCTTGCACTTTTTGAGTCACTTTTGGAAATAAAGCTTTTTGTTATCAACTTGATCCTGCCTATCTGAGTCGTGCTTTTGGGTCCAGAATTTGTACTATCCATAACATATTCTTTCTTTTCTCCAGTCCATCACAGTTTTACTAGAATAGACTACTTCCTAGGGGGTGATGGACTCCTCCAATGTATATCTAATTGTTCTCATAACCCAATAGTTATTTCTGATCATGCCCCTGTCATTTTGGAAATTGCCTTTCCAGCTGCAGATTGTTCCAGACAACCTTGGCGGTTCAACACATAGACGCTAAGCAATGAATCTTTTGTGAAGTTTGTCTCGGAACGAGCGATGGTTGTGGGGACGATACAGTCCAGACTATCTAAAATTTACAAAGATTTGAGCCCTCACTGTTTGAGATGTACTCAGTCATCTGCAAATCACACTCACATGATTTGGTCTTGCCCTTCCCTAGCCATTTTTTGGGTAACTATTTTGAACACAATTTCAGAAATAAGCAGTACCAAGATTGACCCTCACCCCTTTAATGCTTTATTTGGTGTTCCCTCCCCAGCTTTACAATTGGCCAAATAGAAGAAGGATTTGATAGCCTTTGTCACATTGTTGGCAAGAAGACTTATTTTGCTCAGATGGAAATCCCCTGCTCCTCCTTCGTATGGAAATTGGATTCACTCTGTATTAAGTTGTGTAAAGTTGAAGAAAATTAGACACACTCTAAGAGGGTCTCTAAACAAATTCAATGCAATGTGGTCCCACTTCTTTTCTTATGTTAGGCGTCTACATTTCCCTGCGGTTCCAGAGTGATGTTTAAGCACAGGTATTTGTGTATTAGACTATGCTGTATGTATGTGGATCTATATTTGTAAGCTTATTTATTATTTCTTGCACCTACTAGTGCAGGAGGCAGGATTTTTAGAATACAATAGAATTACTAATTTGGGGTACGTGTGTGGCAATTAAAATCTTATAGACTGCGGTATATGTTTTTTTTCTAAATCGGGTTGACCTGTAATTGATCATCTATATAAATGATCTGGGGTTTTTTTTGTATTTTTATAATATATACTTTTTAGTATTTATTTATTCATTACCTTAATTTTCTTAAGATGTTTTTTATTTGGTCTTCATTCTGTTTTAAATGTCTGTTGCTTTCAATGCAAATAATGTTCCTCTGCATAAAAATTCACAAGTGCAATTATTGTTACTATTATGCTTGCTGAAAAAGAAAAAAAAGTGTTCTGCTTTCATCATTTTCACGCAGGCTGGTCTCGAACTCGTTAATTTACGAGATTATACTTGTACATTTACGAATTTAATCTCGTAAATTTACGACTTTATTCTTGTATAATTTTCGATTACACATATATAAATGTGTGTGTGTGTGTGTGTGTGTGTGTGTGTGTGTGTGTGTGTGTGTGTGTGTGTGTGTGTGTGTGTGTGTGTGTGTGTGTGTGTGTGTATGAGAGAGAGAGACAGAGGGGGAGAGAAAACAAGATGCTCTCTGAGCTGAGTTCAGTAACTGTTACTTAAACACCAGAAAGCCAGTGGCCAGAGGGACAGAGAGCAAGAAAGCTGTGGAAGCCTGGCTTAATGCCCCTCCACTCAGGTGAAGCTCATCTGCAATCACAGGTAGGTGGGCGGGGTCTCCTTACCAACCAGCAGGCATACCACCACCAACCACCAGAGGGAACCAAAACTCTGAAACATAAAAGAACATCAACACTACCACGCAAAACACCATCGTCAGGGCCATCACAAACATAAGGTCATGTTTTCTTTTTATTATTATTAAATTATCTTTATTGGTTTTTCAAGCAATCAAAGGAGAAACACACATTGACATCACACATTATTCAAAACAGTCAACACCCCCCCCCCCCCTTCCCCCCTTCCCCCCTTGATGAAAAGGCCAAAGCACGGACACCAAATATTGCCAACCGGGCACCGGATCAATGTCCTTATTACACATGTACGAAAATGTCTCAAAAATCCTATTCCAAAATTTTTTCATCCCTGGGCATGACCAGAAAGTGTGAAAAAGAGTTGTTGGGTCCCTGTTACACCGTTGACAGGTTGGGTCAATTTCAGGAAAAAGTTTGGCAAGTCTGGTCCTTGATAAGTGAAGTCTGTGAATTATTTTAAACTGAATAACATTATTTCTGACACAAATAGAGGCTGAGTGGATCCCAGCAACAGCTGATTTCCAGGTTTCTTCGAAGCGTCTTTCGCCAAAATCATCCTCCCACTTTGACTTTAAATGGTTCAAGCTGGGCGAGGCTGTCGACAGTAAGATGTCATATACTTGCGATATAGAATTATACTCAGAAGGGCCTTCACGGATACAATCCTCTAACCAGCTGATGGGGGTTAGAGAAGGGAATGTTGTAAAATTCTTCATAACAAAATCCCTGATCTGAAGGTACCGAAAGAAATGAGACTGTGGAATACCAAAACCTCTTACTATCTGAGACATGAAAATATTATCTTTGAACAGATCTGACACCTTGCTCAAGCCCTTTCTAGACCATTGCAGGAATGCTGCATCTAGCATTGATGGTTTAAAAAGTGGATTATTGGTGAGTGGCATTCAGCAAAGGGCTTGCTTTAACCCTAAGTGGGTCATACACTGTGACCATATCTTTAGAGAGCCTTTAATGAGAGGGTTACCTGCCCCTTTAAAATTGATAGGTAATGGGGAGCAGACTAAAGAGCCCAAGTTTGTTGGGTCATTGAGGCGTCTTTCCATGTTCACCCACTCCGGACTACCATGATCCTCTGGCACTGAAATCCAATGAGCTATTTTGTGTACATTAGCTGCCCAGTAGTATAACATGACATTGGGAATACCAAACCCCCCCTCTTCCCTCCGACGCTGAAGAAAGATCCTTTTCACTCTGGGGGTAGTTTTATTCCACAAAAAGGAATTTATATATTTATCAAACTCCTTAAAAAAAAGCTTTTGATATAAAAACGGTATCGTTTGAAACAAGAATAAAAATCTAGGCAAAACTGACATTTTTACAGAGTTTATTCTCCCTGCTAGAGAAATAGGGAGGGAGCACCATCGTTGGAGGTCTACTTTAGCTCTATCAAGGGCAGCTTTGAAATTGTATTTAAAGAGGTCCCTGTATTTTCTGGTAACTGTTACTCCAAGATACGTAGAGTTATCACAGCTCACTTTAAATGGGTATATACCTGTTCTGGCAGGCCGTCAACCAACTATCTTGAGGAGCCTAAGAGGGCTCAAGAGCTCCCAGGAAAGTAGGTGGTTAGTGACTGAGATTTACAGATCGATACATGCAGTAATATGATGTACTGTATATGCACAGAGAGAGAGAGAGAGAGAAGAGAGAGAGAGAGAGAGAGAGAGAGAGAGAGAGAGAGAGAGAGAGGAGCTCAAGCCTATAGCAGCATAACTAAGAGCTGGTCTACACCAGCACTAACTATAAGATTTATCAAAAAGGAAAGTTTTAAGTCTATTCTTAAAAATACAGACTGTGTCTGCCACCCGGACCCCGACTGGAAGGCGGTTCCAGAGGAGAGGAGCCCGATAACTGAAGGCTTTACCCCCCATAGTACACTTAGAGACTGTAGGTACCACCAGCAGGCCTGCACTCCAGGACCGCAACGCTCTCGAGGGACAGTACGGCACTAGTAGCTCCTTAAGATAAGATGGTGCCTGGCCATTTAGAGCTTTGTAAGTGAGAAGAAGGATCTTGAATTCTATTCCAGACTGTATAGGGAGCCAGTGCAGAGAAGCCAACACAGGAGTGATGTGGTCCCTTTTCCTAGTTCTAGTCAGTACACGAGCTGCAGCGTTCTGGACCAGTTGAAGAGTCTTTAGAGACTTGCCAGAGCACCCTGACAAAAGAGAATTACAATAATCCAGTCTGGAGGTAACAAATGCATGAACTAGTTTTTCTGCATCATTTTGCGACAGGATATTCCTGATCTTGGATATATTACGAAGGTGAAAATAGGCTGTTCTTGAAATTTGCCTGATGTGAGAGCTAAAAGACATATCTTGATCAAATAGAACTCCTAGATTCCTAACAGTGGTGCTAGATGCCAGGCTGATGTCACTAAGGACAGTCAAATCACTAGAAAAAGTATCTCTGAGGTTTTTAGGGCCTAGCACAATAACTTCAGGCTTGTCTGAGTTAAGCAGCAAAACATTTCTGGTCATCCAGGTCATAATGTCATTAAGGCATGTTTCTAGCTTACATAACTGACTGGTGCCATCGGGCTTCATTGATACATAAAGCTGAGTATCATCTGCATAACAATGAAACTGTATGGAGTGTTTCCTCATAATATTTCCCAGAGGAAGCATATATATAATGTAAAGAGAATTGGTTCAAGCACTGAACCTTGTGGGACTCCATGGCAAACGTTGGTGTGCATAGAGGACTCATCATTAACATGTACAAACTGAGATCGGTCTGATAAGTAGGATTCAAACCAACTTAAAGCAGTCCCTGTAATTCTAAGTAAATGTTCTAGTCTGTATAATAGGATCTGATGGTCAATGGTGTCAAAAGCAGCACTAAGATCTAACAAGACGAGCACAGAGAGAAGTCCCCTGTCTGAAGCCTGTCGTTTGTAACTCTAACTAGTGCAGTCTCAGTGCTATGGTGGACTCTAAATCCTGACTGAAACTCCTCAAATAAACTGTTGTCATGGAGAAAGTCACACAGCTGATTAGCTAGAGTTCCTGAATCTAGAGTAGGTTTTTTGAGTATAGGTTTGATTACCGCTACTTTAAATGCCTGGGGTTCATAGCCTGCCAGTAAAGACATATTGATCATATCTAATATAGAGTTGCTAACTAAGGGAAAAACTTCCTTAAACAGCTTGGTTGGGATTGGGTCCAAAAGACAGGTTGACGGTTTCGACGCAGAAATAATTGAATTTAGCTCTGAAAGGTCGATTGGAGAAAAACAGTTGAGACTAATATATGGTCCTGGAACTGTCTCTGCCGTATCAGACGTATCTGCACCAGGTAAGGGCAGTCATTACTGCTGAGGGCTAGAGGAATACAAGGCTCAATGGAGCCATGACTCTCTGTCAGCCTGGCTACAGTGCTGAAAAGGTATCTAGGATGGCTTTTGTTTTCCTCGATTAGAGAGGAGCAGCTCGAGCATGACGTAGAGCCTTCATATACTCTACATTCAAAGTCTACACTCTACATTTGGTAGAGTGACTTTGTCCAGAAATATAGGTGCTTATAAAAAGATTTAAACTGCTCATTAATCTCACGTTGGCCAATTGTTACGTTACCATCCGCTGTCTCAATCTCTGAAATATATGCTGTCGCTTCTGCCTGTTTTAACTGGTGAGAAAGTAACCTATGTGCCCTCTCTCCAGATTCGTAGCATTTAAATCTGGATTTTAAATAGAGTTCTTCTGCCTTACCCGTAGACAAATTATCAAATTCAGTTTGCCACCTGATCCTCTCTTTATATAGATCCGCTGTAGGCGAAGCTGCATGTTTTATGTATCTATTTTGTTAATTAAAGAAGTTAGCTCTTCCAAGCGTTGTGCCTTTCTTTTGTTCATACTTGCTGTATATGCTATTATCTGTCCTCTGAGGTATGCCTTCATTGTCTCCCATAGATTACCCCTACTGGTGTCTGGTGTATCATTAGTTTCCAAAAAGAAATCTATCTGGTTGGATAGAAATTAAACAAACTCCTCGTCAGAAAGCAAAAGGGTGTTCATCCTCCACAAACATCTAGAAGAAACATTATCCAGGAAGCAAAGTGACAAAACCACCGCACTATGGTCTGAGATTACTATTTCCCTGACATTGCAAGAATTAACTAGGGGCATGAGTCTATTACCTAAGAGGAAGAAGTCAATCCTCAAGTAAGATTGGTGCGCAGATGAGAAAAACGTGTAAAATCTGGAGGTGGGTTTTTTTTAAACTACAGGGATCAACTAAACCATAAGCTTGAAGTAATGAATTGATATATTGTGCTGAGTTAGACATAATTCTACTGGTAGGACAACGTTCTTGAAGCCAAAATACGCCGCTTAGGGGCGCTTCCATCTTGCGATTTTGACGTCATTTGGAGCCAGAGTCTGCGCAGTAGAGTCCGGGGGGAGGAGCCCTGGTAACACGCCCCGCCCACTTAGCGTACTGCCCTGATGACTTACGCAGCCCAGCTACGCTGAAAGCGCTCTGCCGGTCTACGATGAAGAAATGTGTAAGTACAACAAACCGCCGTATTCAAAGTCTAATATTTAAACACAGTGTTTTAAAAAATCCAGTTATTTTGATCATTATTGAAAACACATGGGCTGGTTTTAACGAAATCATTCTATATTTAAGCTATATTTAAGCTAGGTTAGCACCACAGACCGTAGACTACAGGTGGTAAGATATGTTGTATTCTGTTAGAAACTGATAGTCTGCAATGTGATTCAAGTCTGCTTTTCTAATATATTTAAATGAACAGTAAATCAATTGTTTTTGTGTCTTCATTTAGGCAAAGAAAAGATAAAAGCTGGTCTGACATCTTCCACAGAGGTGAAGTGTAAGTTAAAATCATCTGTTAAAAGTTTATATCCTGTGATTTTTATTTAAGTTTCATAAGAGGATTGTCAAAACAAGCTGTTGTTAACAATACAGTCTTCTAAAATAAAAATCACACTGAGTCATACACCAGCTAAATGTTAAATAGAAAGGTGATGTTTTCTTTTCCATTTTACAATCAACAGAACCTAAAAATGACTCATTTCAACCTTCATCTGCACACCTGTTACAGAGGTCAGGCTGGGGTCTCTTAGTTTGAAGGAACCTCCTCCTTTTATCACCTGTGCCAGATGCCCTGCTCATCCACTGTGGGAGAAATGACCTTACACCAGCAGCTCTCCCAGATGAAGAGTCCTCTCTGCCATCACCCAGAGGAGCTGATCGACGTCTGAAGAAGGTGGACAGAGTCTGGTGCTTTGTGACAGTGAACAGTGAGAAGGCTACCATAGTCATCCTCAGATAAAACACAGAGATCCAGGTCAATATTTAATTTATTTTTCTTTACATGATGTTGCCCTGTGTTTGAAAGGCCAGATGCTGGAGGGTTGTGTTGGATTTGCTTTTCCATCATATTTTAACAGTCAAACAATCATCCAGGATCTCTTTACTTTATTTGATTTTTGTTTGGATTTCTTTGTTAAATTATGTTTTATACTTTCTCTTATGTCCCAGCAGTTTGACCTGATGGTCTCCCTTACTTCCACATGGTTAATGAAGCCAGGGGTTGTTTATTGAAGATTTTTTTTTTTCATAAAATGTTTAAATAAACTTTTTTTAAATCTGATATGACTGTTTCTGATTAACTGGAGTACAACAACGTGTTGGTCACAGTAAAATCATTTAGCAGTTAAGTTTATAGCTCACATTTGAAAAGGCCTTGAACTGACATTAATTTCTTCTTGACCAACAACAGCAAAGCTAACAGACGAGCTCAGCTTGTCACAGCCGGGCTCGTCTGAGATAAATGGCTTTCAAACTTATTTAATATTAAACATTTAAAGCCAATAAGCATAGCAAGATACGTATGAGATTCCATTTCCATTTATTCAATCACAGACTTGTCAAACAGTCTGGCATGTTGTGCTGCTGTTTTCAAGAGTTAATAACTGAAGAGAAGAAGACCATCGAGAGAGGACAGGAAACACTCAGGGGACGAGTCCTCCATGTTGTCGGGGGACGAGTCCTCCACGTTGCCGGGGGACGAGTCCTCCACGTTGCCGGGGGACGAGTCCTCCACGTTGCCGGGGGACGAGTCCTCCACGTTGTCAGGGGACGAGTCCTCCACGTTGTCAGGGGACGAGTCCTCCATGTTGCTGATGGATCTGAATCTGAGAGCATCTTCTGTAATAAAGAAAAACAATCACAGAGTTAAATGTAAAGTATAATGAATTTTACTGTGATGTTTCTGCCTCAGACCTGAAATCAGATCTGTCCTCAGGTTCTGCTAAACTTCAGGTTCTAAAGGTTGTTTTTAAGACAGGAGAACTATTTAAGAGAAAAAACTAAATATATAATAAGACATGATGAATTCAATAATACGATCATCTTTATGAATTTATGTTGTAAGACAAAAGTGTTCCTGCCACTTTCTATTGAAGATTATTTTAAACTGTCATCACATGGGCCAGCCTGATAAATCAAACTAATGTTAAATATTCTCATATAATCAGAAAGCCAATTTGTGTGCTGAACCTCACCGGAGCTGGAATCAGAGTCTGGACTGCTGTTTCCTTTGAGCATTGATTTCTTTGAAGACAGAAAGAAGAACAATTTAAACATGAACTTCTTGTAGAACCATAGAGGCTGTTAAAATCTTCTGCTAGTCTTCCTTACATTTTAAGAAGGATTATAATTTGTTACTAAAATGACTTTGATGCCGATAGCGGTTACAATAACACGGTCCAATCATATGAGAGATCATTTTACCTCTGAGTCCTCTGTGAAGGTGTTCTCTTCAGAATCAGCACTGCAAAGACAAGATGATGGCGTCCACCTTCACAAGCTGCTGCTTCAGTCTGGCTGCATCATGGTCACCTACAGGAACACCACAGAAATACAATCAAAGTACTTCATTGTATTTATCAGAGGATGTACTGTATGCAAAGTAGAATCTTTTTAGCTGTAATTCCTCAAAAAGATTTGAGACTGCTTTGTTATTTGAGAGCACAGATTGTTTCTTTTCCCTTCTCTCTGTTTGCCTGTACATGACCTTTCAGTGCTGTAGAAGATGCTACAGTAAATCCTGGATCAGCTGTGTGGATGGTGTGACTGTGTGCTAAAGCTTTATTAAAGTTGTCACGCACATACTCATATACCTTTGGAGAGTAAAAGTGCAGTGTGGTGGCAAACTGCTTATAAAATATAAAATAGTATTTTATTGGTGAGGTGCCCCAATCAAAGCGTCCTACAGAGTATCAGCAGCTTTAGAGGGAGGTGACGAGAGCATTATGGAGAGGAGCACACCGCAGGGGGCGAGCTGGGGGAGAGACGCACAACCTGAGAAAAAGGAAATCCCTGTTTAAAATATAATGTTGGTGAAAAGAGGGAAATAGGACGACATAAATGTAAATGTTGAAATTCTTTTGAATGCAGAGGCTGTGAATGTTCAGTTTTCTTTGGCTATAAAAAGACAACAACAGCCTGTAGTTTAATCCTGGTGTTTCTCTTCGTTAACGATTATTGAAGTGAAATCAAAAATAAATGCATGACATTTAAAACTTATTAACATG
Source organism: Labrus bergylta (assembly GCF_963930695.1). NCBI lineage: Eukaryota > Metazoa > Chordata > Actinopteri > Labriformes > Labridae > Labrus > Labrus bergylta. The sequence continues at coordinate 36,201,204 of NC_089196.1, forward strand.
TGTGGGGGGAAAACGTGATCTTTATGTCTTCTTTTATTGTCTCCTCCTCACTCACATAACAGCAGCATGTTGTGTGTAACACTGGTCTCCTGCATTAACACCTTCCTTTCAACGGTGATAAATACAGACACCGTCACATCACCTCAATGTTTGTCAGGTTTTGTCAATTTTTAGTACAATTTCTCTATGAGTGTCATTAAATTTACAATATGATCAACTTGTGACTGTTGAATTGGTCGTGTGTGGAAGACAATGCAGAACATTTATCAGTTTAAGCAGCATGATGCTCAGTTAATATTACATTACACCGCCATTACACTCCTGCCTCCTCCTTAGTGACCGATGCGCCCTGTCCAGCACCGGAGCCTCATCCAAACGTAGAGACACCGCGAGCATCTTGGCCATAAATTTGACCGGACGCTCACCGACTAACATGCTGGGTCTTTGTAAATAATATAACAAAGAATAAGGTCTTTAGTTTAGTGTCTTGACACAACATTTTATATGAATTAGCGCTACACAAATTTTTATTAAATAAAGATTGTATCTTAGACCTCGTCCTCACGTAATCAGGTATTTTTTTTAAACAGGTTTTTCTGGTTTTGACCGTTCATACACAAATTGTGTTTTAGGTCACTGAAAACTCTCCTTAACTAAAACTCCTTCCAGGGTGAAGATATTAAACTCTGTTTAAGGTGTTTCTGTGTAGACTGGTAAAACAGTTGTTCTTGTAACGTCACGCTGTGCGCCGGTTTCTCCTCCGCGTGACGTCATCGTGCGACGCTGTCACTTTTGTTGTCATGATGATAAGTGCGATGGCAGACGTCACCAAAATAGCGCTGGTGCTAATGATCCTAACTGGACTTTTTAATTTAATTTAGATTTATTTTTGGGCTTTTTGTGCCTTTAATGTAGAGATAGGACAGTGGATAGAGCAGGAAATCAGAGAGAGAGAGAGTGGGGAATGACATGCGGGAAAGGAGCCACAGGCTGGATTCGAACCTGGGCCGTCCGCGTTGAGGACTACAGCCTCCAACTGCACTTTTTACATGCTCACACGTACATACTCTCCCACTATACGAGCAGAGACGCCTGATTGGACGACTCTGTAAATGAAATGTTAATTGCAAAGGAATGGCGATTAAGTGTTTGCATGTCAAGGACATTGTTTTTGACTTGATGTACTCATGAGAGTAGTAACAGTGTGTTTTACATTTTCATGTGGACAAAGATGTTTTTGAGAACTTGGCGCGTGTGTGTACAGGATTGATTTCTTTTGGTTTTGTTCAGAGGAAAGAGGACAGTATACATCTAGTAATGCGCAACAGATTACAGTTTTATTGTAACTTGCAGAATCATACAGTTTACAAAGTATTGTGAATGATGAAGGTGCTCTAAGAGTCTTAAAAAAAATACTTTTAAGAAATAAAGATGAGTCCAACAACTTGAAAGGAAATAATCTGAAAACTTAAAATACAGCTTAAAAGAAGAAAAATAAAAATTAACCATAAAATCAAAAGGTTATCTAAGAGTCTGTGGGAAAGCTCTCCAAAATCAGATTTTGTTACTGAAAATGTGAGTTAGGCACAAATTGGTCAGCCATTTTACTTTTCCTCGGATAGTTATACAAGAATACGCTCAACTATACTTCTGCTGACTTGAAACAAGGCGTTCTTTTAATGCATGTAACATTTCCTTTATATTTCAATAACCTAAAATAAAATGTCAGTATTATCATGCATCATAACACTTTATGGGCAGTAATATTTTTGCAAGTTGCAAATGGTCCTATAACACACCCCTTATGTTTTCTTAATCTTTATATGTCTATATCATTTTCATAAATATTCTGGATTTGCATGTGTGTGGCTGCCAGTTATTGTTTTTTCAAAGATGTATAGCATTGTGTACAGTGTGCAATGATAATAAAGGAATTCAGTCCTAAAACAATCTAATAGGAACGCTGCACACTAATAACACGAAGCAGTGACCATATAACAATTACCTGAAATGAGTCTGCGGGATACCTCTAAGATATCAAACTTTTTTTGGAACAATGTGTATGTTTATAATCCATTTCATTATTTCTATGATAGCTATTCAAGAAAAGAAGATAGAACAACAACCAAAATATATATCTGAAACCCCTTTTATAAAAGTTGATTTATCTGTATATCTTCTGTATCTGTATATCGGTACTTAACATTCCCTTTTATATCATATCTTAAAAAGCTCCTCTCATTGCTTTTCAGGAGCAAGGCCTGGCATTGGGTAGGGGTTCGCAGCGATCCACAATAGTGTGGATTCTGTCAATGTTTACACCTTTGAACGTACCGCTGATGGACACCTCTGTGGTCCTCCTGTCATAGTATGTCCGTCTCAGGCGTGCTGTGAAGGGGATGTTTGCCTCGTACTTGCTACCAACCATGTGGATTTTGCAGGAGTGGTTTGGAGGGACGGTTTGCTCGACAGAATCAGTGTAGGTTGTTGACTTCGTCATGGTTTGACCTGAAGAGAACTCCACTGTTATCGCAGTCTCGAGTGTGATACCCAAAGACCCGATGAATGGGATTGTAGCAGTGATGCTACTACTGATCCCAGTCGTAGTGGCAGTGCTGGTGTCCCACCTTCTCTCCTCCTGATATGTTTTTGAGAGACTTAATGTTTTCGTAACTGGAAGACACTCCTTGTTGGTGATGGTGGACTGGACCATGATCTGTGGAGGATGCTCTGTAACCTTTACATTTGTGTTGTATATGACATTGTACATGCTCTCTTTGTAAAAAAGTTTGTTGATGGTCAGGACTTGGTAATGCTTGTACCAATACTCTTTACCCTCCCAGGGGAGGAAGAAGGCCTTATGTCTGGCATGCACCTTTCCAAGACCATACTGGTTCTTTGCAACATATACGTCTTGTCCTAAGCAAGTCGTGACTGAATGTTCAGGCACACCACCCCATGAATCATCTTTCCATTCCAAAATCTCAAAGTTGCCTTTGTTCACCAGGATTTCAAATGGGTAGCCAAGACGTTCTTCACCACCATAGGGGTAGTGGCAATGGAGCCCCTTACTAGGGTTAATAAAGCCTGCAGAGCACCCGTATTTGCAGACGTAGTCAGTGCGCTTGGTGTAACTGTTGTAAATAGAAACAGCACCAGAGGGGATGGAGCCATATGAGGTCTGCCATTCCAGGGTGGAGCCTTGATACCGGAAAGAGAAAGAGTGACGGGTTCTGCTCCTCAATAATTCAGCAGGAGTCAGAGGAGCCAACGGTGATCCATTATCAGTGATTTCAGGAACCTTTTCCTCCAGATCGGGGTTCAAGAGAGTGACTGCATGGAGGGATAAAAGTAGAGATACTGATTATATTCCTCTACAAATCAAACTAAAATTACAGTCAAAAGGATGTTGCACCAGTGTGAGATTAGGAACTTTAAGTTACGTAAATCAAGGAAAAAAATGATCCAAAAAGCCAGGGTTAGTCATGAATTTATATTTATGATAGCTTTCTAATATATTTTCAAGTTGACTTTTCAAGCAAGTATTTGCTCCTCCATGATTATTAAGTAACTAGTTGACTAACTTACTAGCTAACTAACCAGTTAACCAACCACTCACCTTACCAACCATTTAACCATCCAACCAAACAAGAAAATACTCATAAAACTAAACAATTATCTAATCTATTGCCCTAAAAGACAACTACCAAGCCAACCAACCAACCTTTCAACTATCCAACCAAACAAACAAACAAACAAATGCAAAAACAACAACCAACTAACTACCAAGCCAACCAACAACTAACTGACCAACCAATAACCATCCAACCAACAATCCAACAACTAACTGACCCAACAACAACCATCCATCTAACAAACAACTAACTTTATGACCAAAAACCATCCAACCAACCAACCAACCAACCAACAACTAACTGACTGACCAACAACAATCCATCCAACAAACCAACAACAAACTTACTGACATAAACCAACCAACCAACCATCCAACTAACCATCCTACCAACCAACCAACCAAAAACTAACTGACTGATCAAAAACATCCATCCATCCAACAAACCAACCAAAAACTAACTGACCGACCATCCATCCAACCAACCAACCAAAAACTAACTTACTGATAAAAAACCATCAATCAAACCAACAAATCAACCAAAAACTAACTAACCAACAACTAACTGACTAACCAACATCCAACCAACCCACAAACCAACCAACCAACCAACAACTTACTGATCAAAAAGCATCCATCCAACCAACAAACCAACCAAAAACTAACTGATAAAACAAAAAGCATCCATCTAACCCACAATCCAACCAACAACTAACTGACTGACCACCAACCATCCATACAACCAACAAACCAACCAACAACTAACTGACCAACCATCCAACCAACCAACCAAAAACTAACTTACTGATCACCAACCATCCAACCAACCATCTAACTAAATTTGTTCTGTTATTACTTCAAGAATTATTTTTTAAATGGGTTTTCCACTTTATTATTCTATGGTCAACCAAAAAAAGGCGTACCATAAATTCAGCCTGAAGATGAATTATTAAGAGGTATCCCTAATATTGTGTCCAACCCATACATATAAAAGAAGATAAATCTTAGAAACCCCCTTTACACATTGACCACCCAACTTCGACCTCAATAACAAATTTAAATTAGAATCACAACCTTTAACAAGTGTCAACCATAACAGAAAAGATAGTCTTGGTTAAAGTAGAATTCATGACCTCAAGGCTTAGTCACCTTCAACAGCCTACATGTAAAGAAACAAGTGCACTAAAAATGTATGTTATTGAATTTCCTCAGTAGAGACCTTATTGTATTACTAGTAGCAAACAAGTATATTATCATGCTGCAGCTGTATTACAAACAGATCAGAGCTTTACTGCTCTACTGTACCTTTAAATTGAACCTTTAAGGTCAAACATTAACTTAAAAAATGCCAAAAACCTGCAGGAGAGGTTGAAATACTTACTGGGGCCAAGGGCCAAGTACTTACTGTACTTCAATCCCCCCCAAAAACGGCTTCATACACTGCAAAGGTATCTAAATCAAATAATCCAGCCCCAGTAACAATGAAATAATATAAGATAAAACAATATTGAAAAAACTACACTTTAAAATAATACTATGAACAAAAATGGAGAGGTGTGGGTCTCCTGTAAGTTGCCTGAGAGACAAAACCCAGGGCCAAAAAAGTCCAAATAAAGTCTTTGCACAAGTAGCTGCAGCTCATTCATTGAGAACAGTTTTCAATTATTTGAATATTCAGAGTGATTCTCATGAGTAATGAATCTTATAAAGTTAAAATGATGCCCATGGTAGAGCGAAATAAAGTCATATCATCAACTTCTTCAAGATAATGGGGGTTTAAGACTTGCTTTTAAAATAATTTAAACTCTTAAATAAAAAACAATCAGCAGCATTTACAGTGTACATGTGTGTGTACCTGGTGAAGGTAATTTGCAGACGCAGTTAATGAAAGCATTTTCTGTTTACCTTCTTCAGTCTGTGGGTTCTCCTTCACGATGTCCTGCTGAGCGGCCGAACACAGAGCCAGCAGGGCGAAGAGCAACATCCCGGAGAGCTTCATCTAAAATACAGTTCAGATCGATGAATGCAGACAGACATACGATGAAATCAAGAGAAATATTGGACACATCGCGAAAGAACTTACCTTTGCAGTCCTGTCTCATTGTGTCCACCTCCTTTCTCCTCCAGGTTTATATACTGTCGCTGCTTCTTGAAATCATAAAACAAATAGTTTCCATTTGACTTGGCTCTGACCTACATTGATTAGATCAGTCATATTTAGGAGTTTATAGCCACACGTGAGAGTTGTTTATATGAATGTCTTTATCAGATGTACTTGCTAATGACCTGAACCCTCTACTGCGATCTGTCATTTCAGTCTTAAATGTCAGATTCAAATCTTCCATATTTGTTCTTTCCAATAGTTTGTTCCAAACCAGCTGGAGATATATTGTAAGAGAATTCATTCTCCCATTTTTTTTACCTCAACACTAATTTGTTTGTCTTGATGATTAGATTTTACTATTTTTAACTATCTTAGTTAAAACCTTGGTGTCTGTTACGCCCAAGTGTCAACCTCCGGTCAATCCTGAAGTGCAGAATCCTGCAGTTTGCCGAGGGGCTGCTTGAGGCTGGCTCCAGGAACACCAGAAGTCACATACACACCACAGCCAAAACAGCCGTTTTTATAGCAGAAATCAACATGTTTACAGCCTGGTACAAAAAGCGAAATTGGTCTGATTAGTGTAATGTGAGGGTCCGATGTGTGGTGGATGGATCACTCTAGTTAAGAGAAACAAAAGGATGGAGACGGATAACTTTCTCAGCAGCACTTTACTGTCATCCACATTGTTCAGCTACACAACCACACACACTTCCTTGTTACTCATCACATGTCCCGTCCTTAGCCAATCAGAGGTTAGGATGATCAAACTCAAGGCAAACATTGTGACAAACACAGAAGTAGATTCAATATAATTTGGTCACAGTTACTAGGTGATACTGCAAACATTAAAACAAGTAAGTATATCAATATTAACTTTGTAAACTCAAATATGTAAATAGTTCACTGTATAAATGTTAACTTATTTTTAACTTAAACTTAAATACATACTCAAATATATGAATTTACTTCACTTTTAAATCTTACATTAGTTAAACCCTTTTCACACAGACGGAAATCTCCTGAAAAACTCCAGAGATTTGTCTACCCGGAGGTTCTTCAGGCTATGTGTGAATGCAAACAGCCACATTTTTCGCACAGACTTTACCCGGAGTTTCTCCGACCAGACCCCCAGTATTTTATCCGCAGAATATTTGAGTGAGCTGATGTCTGAACGCGGCCGAATACACTCCAGAGATTTCAATTTCAGCCAATGAAAAGAGAATGACGTTTATATAGTGACTGCCTAAAGTGTCTGCACACGACCACTAAGATCTCCGTGCTCTAATGAACCTGCTGCATTATGTTTTCTGTTCGTCAGTATGTTGTACACATAGCATTGATATAAAGGCAAATATTCTCATTATAACGTTGTGTAGCGGACTCTGTTGCTTCGGTCGCTACTTCCGCGTTGTTTATTTACGTCACGTCTTACGTCGGGAAATCCCCCACGGCCCCTCCCCTCTGACAGGGAAAGTCCCCCGCTGTGAGGAGCATATGTGAACGGCTAGTTCGGGAGAATTTCCGGAGAAGTCCTCCTGTAAATATCTAGATATTTTCTGGAGTACATATGTTAAAAAGGCTATATTTTCATCACTGGCACATACTGTACGGGGGTGAATTGTTTTTAAATAGCTTAGTTTTGATTTGATGAACGATATGTGTTATCCAAAGTTAGGTGTGTAACTGTGTCAAAAGTGATCAGGATCAGCAGGTCATCCTTCCTGGATATTAATGTCCAAAGTAATAACGGTGGATTTCAGGAAAAATCATCTCCCCAATAACCAGGCTGTTGAGGCTATAAGTATCTGGGCGCCAACGTCCATGACAAGCTCACATTTGAGCTTCAAACTGTTGAAGTTCAACTGCATCAAAGCTCATCATCGTGTGCACTTTCTTAGGACGCTTTTCGATGTATAATTTGAAGGTGTGCAACAAAATTCAACTGTCCTTAAACCCTTAAGACTGCCATGAATGAGGCACCAGTAGCTTACTGGTTGGTGCGCGTGCCCTATGTGGGCGGACCTGTGTCTCCTTTCCCGCATGTCACCCCCCACTCTCTCTCTCCTTGATTTACAACTCTATCCACTGTCCTGTCTCCCCAGTAAAGGCAGAAAATGCCAAAAAAGAAATCTTAAAAAAAAGAAGACTGCAATGAATGCACCTGTTTACTCTCAAGCCTTTGTTATGTCTCTCCTTTTTGTTGTTGCTTTGGATGTTGTATTGATTTATTATATTCTTGTATTTGACGATAATAAAACAATAAAACTGGATAATAAAGCGCTGCACACTAATAACACAGATGACCTACCTTTTATTTCAGGTCAGGGTTAATAAAGGGAACAGACATCTGTTTGATAAGAACAAATCTCCCCTGAACGTTATCTAGAAGGTCACGTGTTTGAAATCAGGGCAGACAAATTGAGGACAATCCAAAAGTTTAAAATAATAATCAAGACATGAAAACAAACATATCAAGGCAGTTTATTTATACAGCACATTTCAGCAACAAGGGGCTTCACACACGACATCGAAAAGCATCGAGACAAAGAGGAAAAGAAACATTACAGAACATAAGAATCTCTAAAAACAATCTGTCAACAATCAGGAGAGACGAGTAAATGATTTAAATACAATATTCATATGACATAGGATATTGGCTGATTGTCAGAGAATCTTTGGCACTTGAACTCTGCATGGAGATGAGAGATTTATCCCTCAGTGCCGTCTTCTTCTTCTTCTTGTAATTTTTCCGGCAGTTTGGACGCATCTAGGCATATTACGGCCCTCCACAGGTAGATGGGAACTAAGTAATTCTACAAAGCATAACTTTAGATTCTTGAAAACAATTTTGTAGCTTGTAAAAAAATAATAACTGCTTTTGCAATCAAGTGATGGTTCTCATATTGGTCAAGCAATGTTTTAACTGAAAAACAAGTTATCCCCACGTCAGACAATCTTTTGAATAATGCCGTTCTTTGTAAGGTGTAATTTTTACATTGTAATAATATGTGTATAACTGTTTCAGGACTTCCACATTCACACAGTCCACTGGGATGTTTTCCTATAGTGTGTAAACAGTGGTTTAACCCACAGTGACCCAGCCTCGAGTTACTTTGACTGCTTCTCTCCTGTTTCCAGCATAACTGACTGACTTCCTAATCAATGGTTGTAGATTAAAATAATGTCTTCCTCTTTTTTCCTTCTCCCAAGTTTCTTGCCACTCTTGCTCAAGAACTTCTTTAATTCTTCTTCTGTATTCAGCTTTTCCAAATGGAACATTCACATCTGTATTAATTCGATTTAAAGCTGATTTTGCAATCTTGTCTGCAACTTCATTACCCATGACCCCAGAATGCCCAGGAATCTAGACTAATCAAACTTCACAGTTCAGTTTTTCAACTCTAAACAAAGTAATTAAAATGTCATTTACAATATAAGGTCGAGATGTAGATCTCCTTCCTCTTAAGGACATCAGGGCTGCAGCTGAGTCTGAACAAATCACTACTTTATCTGGTTTGACATCTTCGATCCAGTACAATGCCCAAAGTATTGCTAATAATTCCGTTGTAAAAACAGATGTAAAATTATACTGGGGAAGATCTAAAGGCTCCTGAACAGAGTCTTAATGCTTTAGAAGTGTCTATATTTTCTAAAAGAGTCTTGGCAGCAGAGCCGTACACCTCACAGCCATAATCAAACACTGACCTTATCATAGCTTGATAAATTGTGTGCATGGTTCCTCTCTCTGCACCCCATTCACAACCACATAAACTTCTCATTATATTTAGTACTTTTCCACATTTTTCAATTATTTTTCTGACATGGACAGCCCAGGTGAGCCTTTCATCAAACCACACTCCCAAAAACTTAAATTCCTTCACTCTTTCTAAAGGACAACTATACAAACACAACTGTATATCAGGCAATTTTTTCTTAAAGCCAAACACCATGTACTTTGTTTTAGAAGCAGAAATTCTAAAGCCCCACTTATCTACCTCAACAGAGTCCAGAGCCTTTTGAATCTGTTTAATAGTGAACTGAACATTTCTTCCACTTCTCCAGATGGCTCCATCATCAGCAAACAGAGACAGGCCAATCCCCATGTCAACATTGTTAAATATATCATTAATCATTATGTTTAAAAAAAACAGGACTTATGACACTTCCCTGGGGGGTTCCTTTTTCTAGCTGAACAACTTTTGAATATTTTCCACCTACTGTTACCTCTATAGTTCGTTTCAACAAAAAGTTCTTAATCCAATTAAACATTCTTCCCCTAATTCCCAAATCATGTAACTTAATCAATAACCTTTCTTTCCATAAAGAGTCATATACTCAAATAAGTGCGAGGAGAGAACAGTGCATATATGGAGCAGTACATTGCTCAGCTGTTAAGAGATGCAAGAATGCAACAACCGTCTCACCCGGGTAGTCACTCTGAGGCAAGCGAGGTCAGCCTCCTAAAATAATCTATCAGAGGCTTCCTATGACTGTATAATTTGTCTGTCAAACCCCTTACTGATAATTTGATCTTTTCCAACTCTAAAAAATATATTTATCACGTAACCATGAAGTAGGTAAGGGGGGGCAAAGGTTTCTTCCACAATAAAAGTATTCTCTGGCGGGCTATTGGAGAGGTATACCAAATATAGCAGTCTTCTAGGATGGTTCTATTAGTTGCTCTAATATTTCCGAAATTGCTCTCAAATAAGACTTCCAGTACTCCCCCAGTCTCGGACACGACCAAAACATATGAGTGAGATTACAAGGGGCCTGGGAACATCTATCACAATCATCAGCCATATTCGGGTAAATCTTGGCAAGTCTAGACTTATTGTAATGTCAACTGTAATGAGCTGAAATTTTGCACAAGATGAACAAGATTTTAGTTCTTTCAGCACCTCAGTTCACCAATCATCATATATAGTGCTAAGTTCTGCTTCCCATTCCGTTTTAATTTTCATTAAGGCTTTAGGTGCATCTGGAGTTAAAAGGTCATATAAAAATGAAATATGTTGCTTCGTTATTGTCGTCACCAGCAGAAGTTTATAAATTACAGAAGCGGGTGGAATATCTGGAAACGAAGGTGTGTTTGATTTGAGGAAATGCCTAATTTGAAAGAACCTCAAGAGGTGGGATTGCTGTCGGTTAAAGGCCGTACACAACTGAGCAAAGGTAGAGAGTGTGCCTTCACTATAGAAATCACAGATTGTGCTAAAACCTCGTCTGACCCAAATCAAGAAAATAAACTGTGAGGAGTTAAAGAAAAACTGATCACCTCTCAGCTGTGATATAGACGGGGTTCTTGTATACAAAGGGCCTGATTTACTAAGATCCCAATGAAAGAGTACTAAATTGCGTGTTCGTTTCAACAAATTGTACGTTTGGTTGGTGGGCGTTTTGCAGGTGATCTACTAACCTTGTGGAGGCGGTACTATTTAAGTTTTTGTGTGTTCTACTGGTGTAACAACACCACAGGTAAGTGAACCCAAAAGCACGACTCACGACGCAGTCTTTGATGGGGGAAAAAAACAGTCTTTACTCTTGAAGAAGATACAATCCAAAAAAGTGATCAAAGGGGAAACAAAAGGCTTGAACGCTTCTCACAGGGGTCGAAGACGAACTGGCACAGAAGGAAGGGAAGCTACAGACTAAATAGTAGGGTGAGGGGGAAGACAACGAGATGCAGCTGGGAACAATCAGGGCGGGGCAGACAATCACACAGGTGGGAAACACATGAGGGCAGGAAGTGAAGGATCTGAAACGAGAGGAGAAATTAGTGACCCAAAACAGAAAATAAAACAAGATAGAAATAAAAACAACCTAAGACCCTGAGCTGGACATGACAACTGGTTTACGTCATGGAGAGTTTGGACGGAAAGCAGAATGACTGCAAGCGCAAAATAGGTATCAGTGGAAGAGGTAAATGAAGGTACAGTATTTTTGAGTTATAGCAGATAAAACTGAATATTACAAAAATAAATTTGGTTTATAAGAAAACCTTGTTATTAAACAGGGCCTCTCTTTTCTTCATCTTTTGAAGATGAATTGTCATACATTGTGCAGGAGGTGTGAGCTGTGTCCTCTGTGGTGCTCAGGCGCGACACTCAGAACATTGTTGAGCAGCAGACAGCTGGCCAGCGCTGTGTCTGATCGGACAGAAAGGCTCTGGAAAGAGGTATCGAAGACGGGGGTACAAGCAGTGGTGAGGTCCCCCCAGTCAAGCGTAGCAGCAGCGGGCTGTAGAGGGAGGAGACGAGCGCACTATGGAGAGGAACGCACGAGCTGGGGGAGAGACGCACAGCCCGAGAAAAAAGAAATCCCAAGTTTAAAATATAATGATGGCGAAATGAGGGAAACAGGAAGAAATAAATGTAAATGTTGAGATTCTTTAGAATGCAGAGGCTGTGAATGTTCAGTTTTGTTTAAATAGACAACAATATAGTTTAATCATGGTGTTTCCTGCTGTCATTCCAAACATATTAACATGTGTGGAGAATAACATGATCTGTATGTCTTCTTTTGTTGAGCCTGTGTCTCCTCCTAACTTCAATAACAGCAGTCTGTTGTGTGTAACACTGGTCTCCTGGGTTAGCACCTTCTTTTCAAAGGTGTTAAATACAGACACCGTCACAATCACCTCAGTTTTTGTCTGCTTGGTAAATCACAATGCTGTACTAACTTAACTTGTTTGCATTTTCTCCTCCCAGTATTTTGCACGTTAGGACAGAAACGCCCCATATTACATATTCATTAAGTCAAACGTACTAAAAGGACAATGTGTGTTGTTTTGCTCATATGAAAGATTCAATCCTCACTGCGCGCCGTTAGTAGATCAGATAGCACTATTTTTGCTGGTGGTATCAAGTTTGCACACGTTTTAAGACACGCAAACCTTTAGTAAATCTGGCCCAAAGAGTACTGGGTGCGCGCGCAGCCAGGGGGCAAAAAGAACGCTTCGTTAGCCATGACAAGTCAGTTGATATAAATGTAGTTGCTGTATTGTTTGTAAGTTCTCGTTGACTAATTTGTAATAAAATGTCATTTCATAGTTCCAGCTGTTTGTCTTTTATTTGGATCATAAATCTGAAAAAAAAAACTTGCTGAAATGTCCATGAATTTTGCTCGATGTGTTGGCTGTTTGTAACGTTCATGTCCCAAAGGCTAACTAAGTCAATGTAAAAATGTTTACGACGTGGCTTGTTTACGGCCTGCCACATACATTTAGAAGACAAAAATTGACCGCCAATATTACTGTAAACATACTCTACATGACAGGAGACTTGATGTAGCCTACAGCTAGCTTGTTATCTGGGTCTGGTTCAGAAATGGCTGAGATCAGTTACATAAGAAGCCTAAGTAGCTCGGACTGCATCGATTATGCAAATAAATGAGTCCTTAGTAATGACCAGATCCATACAACAGCCCAAATGACAAATGGATTTCAGATATGTCCAAATGGCCCGACATATACACCGATCTCTGAGAGAAGCCCAGTGTGTATATGAAGGAAAATCTGCGTGCATACAAATCCCTAGACGCATATAATTATGAACTTTGTGGTCATGTGCAAGATGTAAAGTTTCATGACCCGAGTTCAGGGTTTTGCGTTTTGAGGGCAGAGACAGGGACTAAAAAGTAAACCTTATGATGCCTGGGTTTACGTGCATAGGGATCTTGGTAACAGCTAACTGCACACAGCAGATATAGGAAGTTCATGTTTCACTCACTTTTGCAAATAAATCTATCCATCGCACCAGCCACACAAACATACCAGACACGAAGTGGACGCTGCACAGACTCTCACCACCTTTAGGACCGCCGGGGCCCCAATCCTCCCTTTTAATGGCCTGGAGCCATAATCACCTTCTTCTTTTCGCAAACGGATGAGATCCCCCCGGGATATGGAACATTTTCCACCCGTCTTTTCTGCGGTTTGTGCAGTTAACCGCACAACAACCCCTCGTCATCGTTACTCGTCTGATTGAAATCAACGGAAAGGAGCCCACTTTCTGCCCCCTGGTTGTGTGCGCATATATGCGACGACGTTGCACAGAAACCCGTCTATAAAGACGCTTAAAGCAGATAATCTGTCATGTGTGAGGCTGACATGTCAGAAAATGTGTGTTTGAAATGCACACACGTTTCCACTCTTAAAGTCATGATTTTGAAAGTAGCATTCCCTCAGTGCTCCGTCTGCACCCACCCCCTCCCCGTCTGTGCTCCCTCTAAAGCCACGCCCCCTCCCCTCTGTGCTCCCTCTAAAGCCACGCCCCCTCACTTACATGCACGAGCGCCGTGGCTCCAGAAGTGGACCTCAGCTCATGTTTTGAGCGTGGGCTAGTCCACACAAGAGGTAGAGAGTGAGCAGGGAGACAGGGAGGCGTGTGATTGGTTCATCAGATTGGTACCTCGTGGCAGACATTGGTTGAAGTTTTTACAGACTTACAAACTGATACAGATGATGGATTTTCTTTGTTCCTTTTTCAGAGAACATGAGTTATTCATTTCTGTCAGGACATAAAGAGTCTGGAGGAAATTAAGACTTTAAGATGTCTTACCGTATTTTAGCTCCTGTTTTGTTGAGTTGCCTTCATGTTGACTTTTTCTTTTTTAGTGTAAATCTTGTGATGTGTCCTCTCGTTTTGTGGAGCCTTGAGCCGGGCTGTGACACTGAAGACGGTTCAATAAAAACACGATCTAAGAAATGATCCTCTGCACACATTATAATCACGTGTTCCCACCAGATAAAGTTACATTCTGCAGAACTTCTGGGGCTCCAAAGAAAACAGATGTATGTCCCACAACAACAACTAAACAGCTGATTAAAAACAGGACACAAACAACATCTCAGATCAGCTTTTTATTTTCATTTCTGCAGAAAACCCACAAAAGTACGGAATAAAAATCATAGTAACTATAAGTGTTTCTCTATAAATTTAGGTTATACTAGCTCTGTTACAATAGATTTATTTATTAGAGTTACTAAAAGATAAAGAAGCTCGGGGGGGAGGTGAGTCGTGTGCGTAGCTTATTACAAACCTCCAGACAAGAAGAGAAAGGAACACAAATATTTAAATAAATGCTTTCAAAGAAAACTAAAAGCTGCGGTGACGTAAACATCAGTGGTTCATCCCCAAACGTGAGAACGCGTGTGATTAATAACCTCAAATACAAACAGGTAGTGTAAAGACAAAGTGTGCAACTGATATATAAGGAGCCGGAGCGAGCCAGCGTAGTGTGAACGAGATGAGAAACTTAAAAAATACTACGAACTGAGAGTCTTAAAAGCAGATTTCTGTTTGTAAATGGGGGAAAAACGGCCAAAAGGATTTCTTTAATTGTTTCTGATGCAACAAAGAATTGTTGATGAAAATGTTTTTACTTGTTTTGCAAAACGCCACAGATTTGCTTTTTCCAGGTTTGAAGTTTGAGTATTTTTCAGTTTGATATGTACGGAGCCCCAAAGAGGACAAAATAAATAAAATAAGCTCATGAGCTGCCGGTACTGACCCGTGAGCTCGAGAAGGTATTGCATGTGTACCAGAGAGTTTGTGGTGCTCATGAGAACGTCTCTCTCCATCACTAGAAATGATTGAATGTGCACCAAACGTTCTCTGAAAGGCTGGGATACGATAAGCTTCATGCTCTTTTGTCTCCTCTGTTTGCTGAAGATACCTCAAAGACTCTCAGGTGAGCACAAGACGATCTCAGATGAGCATGATTAAACTGAAACTGTGACCACAGATTGAAACTCCTTACACACAGATTTGTAAACTGATGGCTTTTTATGTTTCTCTCACTTTAGCCGTCTGAAGCTCAATACATTCCTGTGCATGTCCCTTCAGGGGCACCGTAGATATGTCTGTTTCAATCCTTTGCAAAACACAGGTGTCCCTGTGGAGTCTATTTTTTTTACTTTCTGATATTTAATCCTCCTCTGTGAAGTGAATTATGTCCAGATTAGATGGACCAGGAATTTAAACATCATCTGCAGCGCGGCTTCGACTTTCTCCTCGACAATCTCAGATCAAAACATCCGAGTTATCAAGTGAAATCTAAAGATTTATGAGAATTAATTCCCTGCATTCTGTCAGTGTTTTCCCTCTTCTTCTTCTTTTTTTTACAAACAGAAAAATATGATTTCAAGACTCCTCACATGAAAATGATCCTTCCATCCAGAGCTCAAACTTTCTTCTCAAACAAACTGAATAAAGTGTAAACCAGCCGGCTGGTTTACAACATCCTAACTCTTCTCCTGTTTCTGTCAGAGCTTCAGAAACATCTCGTCTTTCTGCCTCTGTGGTGTTTGATCGTCAGCTGTAAACTGACAGAAAGTAAACACCACAAGAGGAAAGACTCAAGCTAAATAAAACCTGACAGCAGGCCGTTGCTCCACCAGGGGGCGACAAAGACTTTAAGAGTTCAAGCTGCTGCAGGAATCCTTCAACACTTCCTTCATCTCGACTAAACGTGAAACCAGAGCAGCCTGTACCACAAAGCGGCTGTTTACGTCACGCTTTGTTTAGAACTTCAGATGGCTGCGAAAGGAGACAAACGATCTCTCAGGGATTTGAATCCTTCATGCAGACGGAGCAGTGCAGCGTATGATGCAGTGGGATCTCCAGTGAGGCTACACCTGCACACTCAGAGCAAACACAATAAGACACACAAAAAAAAAACAAGAAGTTAAAGATGTCTCCCTCCTCCCCGTCACCAGCACGCTGTCGGTGCTTCAGGCTCATTGGAGAGAAACTCGAGAGGCACAAAGTGGTTCAGCTGCGTTTTCCCCCGATCAACAGGGAACGGCTTCAAAACAAAAACTAAAGTGATTCAGAGTTTCAGCGTCTTCACAGCTGCTCTGCGGGGCTCAAACTCGCCACCTCTCTCAGCGCTGGAGAGAGACCTAGTTTACCGTTTCAGTTTGTGTCTGATTCACTTTCATAAAGGACAAGACGATGTTTCAGAAGTAAACGTTTTAAAATGTGACACTTTGAACGGGCGCGGTCGCCTGACCATCAGCAGAGTAAGCACAGAGCATCAGTGATAACCATCGACTGTATATTAGGATGGACGGAGCAACAGCCACCTCCAAGTGAAGCCAAAAAGATTTAGAGCTCCCCCTGCTGGCCGGCTGCAGTATCGGTCATAAAGCCGCCTCCTCCATGTTAACAGATGAGACACACCAGAGATCTGTCCTCAAAGTTCTTATCATGCAGATTTATCAGTGTTCACTTTTGTTTGAATTTTCTTATTTGACGCAAAAAAAACCCTGGCCTGATTGACAGCTCTGTTGACCAATGAGGCTCCTGTGTCATTGAACGTTCCATAACCGTGAGCGTCTGCTGCAAACCTTTGCCTTTCCTTGACCTTTTATTGGCAACTTAAATGTGGGTTAGAGGAGGAAGGGGCGGGACGTTAACTCCACCAGTCAGATCTCCTAGTTTCAAACGACGTCGGCAGTGCAATATGTCAGCGCCCGTTGCCGTGGTGTTTTGGCTTCAACTTTGTTAAAACGGAAGGAGGCAGAGATGTGTCGTCCATGTTGATAAACAGTCGATGGTTACAACACACGGATGATTCTACTGTCTGTATCTTCTCTGTAATGTTTAAATCAGGGGAAATTAAATTTAGAGCACCTTAAACTAAAAATAACACGAGGCAGTGTTACAGAAACGTTTCTTTGCATGTGGCTCGTTCACTCTGAAAACATCTGAGCGGAGTGCAGACGAGCAGACGGACACAAACTTCACATAAAGTGCAAACTGACGAGGTTCTCTTCTCACGGCGTCAGACCGGCTGAAGCTCCAAGAAAACCCCGGAGACAGCAGACGAGGCGATCCTCCTGCTCTCCGTTTAGTGGCTCTCTATCACCACAGGCTCATAGCCGCCTGCAGACACCCTGCAGACACACACACACACAGGGGTCAAAGGTCAGCTGGTAGTTTCGACACATTTGAAGACGTGATGAAAGCAGAACTGATACAGTAAAACTGATACTAAAACTGAAAGTGACCGATTGAAAAGAGGAAGAGAGAGAGAGTGACTCATAGTTCTTTCAAACATGCAGAAAACTCCTGAAAAACTCCTGAAAAACTCCTGAAAAACTCCTGAAGTGTTCAGTCTGAGCGTCATGTGATCACACAAACATCTGAATGTTTCTCTCTCCACCTGAAGTTTCTCCTCCAGCCTCCTCATATTTATCCTGCAGAAAGTCAGAGTGAGCTGATGTGCGAACACAGCAGGATATAATCAGGAGAATTCACCTGGAGGCAGTGGCAGGGGCCAGTGGGAGGGGCCAGTGGGAGGGGCCAGTGGGAGGGGGTGGTGACCTTTATTCCCTGTGATCGCTGCACGACCATAGACTGTCTGCACGCCACCTCTACCATCTCCGTGCTCTAATGAAGTTATCTAGATATTTTCAGGATTTCGGATGTGAAAGCGTCTCTAGGTCGGAACAGAAAGGGGAGAGAAGAAAAGAAGGAGAAATAAAAAAATGTCTGCTCACCTGTTTCCGAGCCTGATGCCGCTGAGCGCAGTGGTTCCATCTCTGCTGACGAACAGACGCAGGTTGCTGTCTGAAAACCACAAACACAGAAACACGGTGAGCAGAGCGGTGAGGAGGAGGAACACGAGGAGGAGGAACACGAGGAGGAGGAACACGAGGAGGAGGAACACGAGGAGGAGGAACACGAGGAGGAGGAACACGAGGAGGAGGAACACGAGCAGCGTTCACCTCTTTAAAAACAAAGATGTCCCATAAACTTTTTACAGGAGGACACTCTCTGGATTATTTCTGCAGCGCTCGCCGTACCTTCAGTGTTGTGAATATCTGCAAAGTTTTGGCTTTGCACGATTTTCTCCACGATGTCGTCGGCGTCTATGCGCGTGTCGTTCACCCAGGAGGGGTGACTCTCCACCGAGTCCTGCTTCCTCCTGAAACACAGAAGAAGAAGTTCAAGTGTCAATCAAAATGCCCTGAGCACCTCAACCATCCACTGGTCTCTGTGTGTGTACCTGGGGGGCCTGTTTGGGGGGTGGACAGGCCGCGGGGGTCTTGGAGGTCTCTCCGGACGTCCGGCGTCCCTTTCCCCCTCTGTGGGCGTGTCAGTGGTGAAGCCCAGCCCCCCCGAGGTGCTGCTCCCCGTGGAGGTGTTTCTGCGGTGTGTGAGGTCTGACAGGCTGGAGGAGCAGGAGTGCTCAGTGCTGTAGCCTGCAGGACAGTGAGGAGACATCAGAGGAGACATCAGAGGAGACAACAGAGGAGACATCAGAGGAGACAACAGAGGAGACATCAGAGGAGATGACAGAGGAGACATCAGAGGAGACGACAGAGGAGACATCAGAGGAGACATCAGAGGAGACATCAGAGGAGACAGCAGAGGAGACATCAGAGGAGACGACAGAGGAGACATCAGAGGAGACGACAGAGGAGACATCAGAGGAGACAGCAGAGGAGACATCAGAGGAGACAGCAGAGGAGACATCAGAGGAGACAGCAGAGGAAACATCAGAGGAGACCACAGAGGAAACATCAGAGGAGATGACAGAGGAGACATCAGAGGAGACCACAGAGGAGACAGCAGAGGAGACAGCAGAGGATCAGAGGAGACATCAGAGGAGACATCAGAGGAGATGACAGAGGAGACAGCAGAGGAGACAGCAGAGGAGACATCAGAGGAGACAACAGAGGAGACATCAGAGGAGACAGCAGAGGAGACATCAGAGGAGACAGCAGAGGAGACATCAGAGGAGACAGCAGAGGAGACATCAGAGGAGACAGCAGAGGAGACATCAGAGGAGACAGCAGAGGAGACATCAGAGGAGACAGCAGAGGAGACATCAGAGGAGACGACAGAGGAGATAGCAGAGGAGACATCAGAGGAGACAGCAGAGGAGACATCAGAGGAGACGACAGAGGAGATAGCAGAGGAGACCACAGAGGAGAGAGCAGAAGAGACATTAGAGGATGAGAGGAGACATCAGAGGAGACAGCAGAGGAGACAGCAGAGGAGACATTAGAGGATCAGAGGAGACAGCAGAGGAAACATTAGAGGATCAGAGGAGACATCAGAGGAGACAGCAGAGGAAACATTAGAGGATCAGAGGAGACATCAGAGGAGATGACAGAGGAGACAGCAGAGGAGACCACAGAGGAGACCACAGAGGAGACATTAGAGGATCAGAGGAGACATCAGAGGAGATGACAGAGGAGACAGCAGAGGAGACCACAGAGGAGACAGCAGAGGAGACATTAGAGGATCAGAGGAGACATCAGAGGAGACAGCAGAGGAAACATTAGAGGATCAGAGGAGACATCAGAGGAGACAGCAGAGGAGACCACAGAGGAGACAGCAGAGGAGACATTAGAGGATCAGAGGAGACATCAGAGGAGACAGCAGAGGAGACCACAGAGGAGACAGCAGAGGAGACATTAGAGGATCAGAGGAGACAGCAGAGGAGACAGCAGAGGAGACATTAGAGGATCAGAGGAGACATCAGAGGAGACATCAGAGGAGACAGCAGAGGAGACATTAGAGGATCAGAGGAGACAGCAGAGGAGACATCAGAGGAGACATTAGAGGATCAGAGGAGACATCAGAGGAGACATCAGAGGAGACAGCAGAGGAGACATTAGAGGATCAGAGGAGACATTAGAGGATCAGAGGAGACAGCAGAGGAGACATCAGAGGAGACATCAGAGGAGACGAGGTGGGGGTGTTACCTGAGATCTTGCTGTGCTGGCTGGCGTAGCTCGAGTTACGAGAGTGACCGGACTGAAAGACGTCTGCAGAACCGGACTGGTTCACTTCAGATTCTTCAAGGAGACCTGCAGCAACAAATGATGAAGAGAACAAAACTTATTTTATTTGTAAAGGGACCATGTACAATAAAGAGAGGAGAGACGAGAGAGGAGAGAGGAGACAGCAGAGGAGAAAGGAGACAGCAGAGGAGACGAGAGAGAAAAGGAGAGGAGAGGGGAGAGGAGAGAGGAGAGGAGAGGAGAGAGGACAAGAGAGAGGAGACAGGAGAGGAAACTCCAGAGGAGAGGAGAGAGGAGACAGGAGAGGAGAGAGGAGAGGAGACAGCAGAGGAGAGAGGAGACAGGAGAGGAGAGAGGAGACAGGAGAGGAGACAGGAGAGGAGAGGAGAGAGGAGACAGGAGAGGAGAGAGGAGAGAGGAGACAGGAGAGGAGAGGAGAGAGGAGAGAGGAGACAGCATCATGTCAGAGGAGAAAATGAATCATTTTAAGTCCTAAATCTTTTGCAGCCTCGGACATGAAGCCATTTTTAAAGTTGAATTTGTATTCAAACTGATTTGTCCTCAACATCAGCAGCTTGTTTTATTTATGAATGAGGAAACTTCCTCCAGCAAAATAAAACCCAGATGTGGAAGTCTGGACCGGTCTGGTTGTTGTCTCTAATCCGCTCAGACTTTAAAGATAAACTTGAATGATCTAGTAATTGAACTTGGAGTGACACGCTGTGAGAGACTCGTACCTGAGCTGATGATGGAGGGTCTCGGTTTGGAGGCCCGGCCCAGAGAGACCCCTCCAGCCAGGATGTGCTCGGCCGTCCCCTCCCCCTTACAGTCCAGCTGCAGGGTGTGTTCCCGGCCCGGGATGGAGATGGACTTCGCTGTGCTGGGAGGCCTGCAGGACGCAGAAAAAAACAGATTCAACGAGCTCCGATTACTTTGACTCTCCTGACTGCAGCGAGAGTGAGTCACAGGACGGAGGAGCGCTGACATCATCAACGACTCATAATCAGGTCAAAACGACCAGGACGCCAGGACACAAGGGGACTCCTTGAGGAAGTGATTACAGATCATAAAAAAACACTTAAACAGGATAAAAACCTGGATGATCAGAGACTCTGCTGAGAGCCACTAACCCCAAACAGACGTCTGATTGGCCGCTTCATCAACAACCAATAACATCTGCAGAAGACGTTTGTCTTCACTCTTTTCAAATGTGTCTGAACATCCAGCTGACCTTTGACCCCTGTGTGTCCGCTGTGTTCAGCAGATGAAGATCAGAGGAGGAACGTTTCATTTCAAGCAGCAGTCTGGATGAAAGTGGCCAAGTGGCGTTTTTGTTTCCGGGCAGAAAAGCGATTTCAAGATTTTTTACTTGAGCGCTCGCACGAAGATGGAAGAGCGTTTGGAAGAAGAGACGCTGGGCGCTCTCTCCTCTCTCGCTCAGAAAAAGACGCTAGGTGGACACGGGGACAAAGTGGGGTCTTTTTGTGTTCTGTTGCCGTGGTTTTGGTTGCTAGGTGACAGTAATCGGATGGACCATCGAGAGATCACTGTTGTGATGTTTTATCTTTTTAAGTGAGGGGCGGGCGATAAAATCGTGTTCTGTGAAGGCTTGTCCATGTGCACACTCACGTTTTAAAACACGGATCTCCAGACAGCAGGGTCATCCCGATGATCACCTTTAAGAAACAACAGAAGAAGAACATTGTTTTACAAACTCACATTTTAGCACACGTTCTCTCTATTCTGATATTCTCTGTTTCCCCAAATCAGGACGGAGCGTTCCCTTTTATCAACAGAAAACTCCCACAGACGAGACGGAGGACCATTTCAGTTAACCCATATGCACACATCGGCAAAACACACACACACACACACACACACACACACACACACACACACACACACACTCTCTCTGTGTCACTTGGAGGTCTGCTGATATCTCTGCCATAGTTACGTTCATGACAGGAAGATGGAGACAGAGAATGAGATCAATGAGATCGATGAGAGTCTCTCTCTCTCTCTCTCTCTCTCTCTCTCTCTCTCTCTCTCTCTCTCTCTCTCTCTCTCTCTCTCTCTCTCTCTCTCTCTCTCTCTCTCTCTCTCTCTCTCTCTCTCTCTCTCTCTCTCTCTCTCTCTCTCTCTCTCTCTCTCTCTCTCTCTCTGGTGAAGTCATTGTAAGATGTCCGGGAACACTTCGGGGGTAGATTCCCGTTAAGCTCCTTGACGTCTGAGTCTGAACTCTCTCTCAGAGGAATCAGATGACTAAACTCCTCATGACTGTTTTGGCTCTGTGTTTGGCAGAGCAGTTTGTGTTTACGGCCTCTGGGGGGCGCTGCACAGACGTTTGATTCAGCTGCAGCTTTTTACTGACTGCACTGAAGGAGAACAGGTTGATTTACTTTTTCTTCACAGAATTTCAGGAAGTTGGGAAAAATAAAGCATCAATAATAGCAGAATGATAAAGTGATATTGAAGTCTTATTTTCAGCTGTAGATGGATCTTATCTTAGGACCAATGTGTGACCAATAATACCACTGAGCTAAGAAATATCAGACCAACACCCTCCTCTTCACATCTAGAAATATGAATACACACTTTTATCCTCTCTCGTCTACATTACTGTACATGTCTCTATTTCTGACCTCCTTGTTCCATGTTTCACCGCTCGTCCACTCATCTAACCTCGGCCTGCTTTCAATCCCTCGCTCTAACTTAAAAACTAAAAGGTGATTACGCTTTGTCTCTCGCCCTCTGGGATCTGCTCCCGCAATCCATCAGATCTGCAGAATCTTTGGACCGTTTCAAAAAACTGTTGCAGACGAGACCTCGAGAAACTCTCCTCCACTTCCTTCTGCGTTTGCCTGATCTTAGTTTGACCCCGTCTGACCCTGTGATTTCTACGATTTAGTTTGTTTGCTTTCATTTGTGCGGCACGTATTAGTGCTACATGGATACAGTTTCACTTCCTGAAGTCTTGAAACAAAAGCCCCTCCAGCAGTTTTATGTAACAAAAGGAAGAACTGGTCTTCAACCTCTCCTCTCTGGTTTCCTCTGAACACATCGGTGGAGTGGAAACAATCAATGCAAAGGTCAGAGTCAGAGTTAATGATCGAGCTTGCTTTAGGCACTGAGACCTGCTGAAGGTACAGACGGTTAAAGAGACATATTGAAGAACGTAAACACTAAAGTTCATCCTGTGTTCTGAGCTCGACATTCCCTCGTTCAGTCTCGTCACCTTGAGTATGGAGTTGTCCTGCCGTGTGTTCTTGGTGTCGTATCCCTCCAGCAGACAGCAGCGCACGGTGGAGCCCGAACCCGCAAACTCGGCCATGTTGAGGTCTGTGAAGCCCAGCTGAGGGCGAGAGACAGAGACAGAGAGAGAGAGAGAGAGAGAGGGCGAGTTAAATCTAGACTCACTAATGGAAGGCTTCACTGGGATTTATTTTTGGCAAAGTGTTTTTGAAGAGATGAGAGATCTCTGCAACGCCCGTTCACGGCTTTCCCATCACAGGCTTCTGAAGGTTTTTTGTATGAATGACAGGCTGCAGGGACCACGAGACAAAGTCCACAGACTGGTACTTTTAAAGAGTCCCTGGAGGATATTTAGATCCTAAACAGTTAGCTGATAATAGACCTTTTTCAGACCAGATAATAACCCCCCCCGTCTCGCCTTCAATCTGAAGGAGGAAGCGTGATGGGGGGACGCAGGGGGCGTGGGAGCGGGGGAGTGCAGCGCTGTGTGTGTGTGTGTGCATGTCTGACTGTGTGTGTATGTGGAGCTCCCGCTCTCACACTTCCAAAACACAGCAATGCAACGTGAAGTCACAGACCGGGACATCGATGTTACCCTGTTGCTAAACCAATATAAATGTTTTTAGGTGCTGTTTTCTCCCGCTGGCTGGCTCCAGCGATCCCACCTCGCCCCTGTGTTGCCTCTGAGGAGGGGATCACTTAGCCCCCCCCCCCCCCCCGCGACATTCATATTGAAATACAGACGAGACAGGGGCGAAAAACATCCTGCCAATGCTCCATTACAAGTTTCAAACTTCTTTATTTAGGACAATAAAACAGCTGGTACAGGTGTGACAAAGAAGGGAAATTTACTAATCAGGCCAATTAGAGAGGCTTCTTCTGACCATCAATCAATACATTTTTATTTGTATAGCGTCAACTCATAACAAGTGTTATCTCAAGACACTTTACAAAGAGCAGGTAAAAGACCTTACTCATTGTTATGTTACAAAAAGCAGGTAAAAGACCTTACTCATTGTTATGTTACAAAGAGCAGGTAAAAGACCTTACTCATTGTTATGTTACAAAGAGCAGGTAAAAGACCTTACTCATTGTTATGTTACAAAAAGCAGGTAAAAGACCTTACTCATTGTTATGTTACAAAGAGCAGGTAAAAGACCTTACTCATTGTTATGTTACAAAGAGCCGGCCTATCCATCATGAGCACTTTAGCAAAGCAGCTAAAGTTACAGTGGTAAGAAAAAACTGCCTTAAAAGCATGAAATACTTGACAGTTAAGTGACTCATGTCCTCCACTTTACTGATCATGAGTTTAATGTGTGAGCGCCGTTATTCTGCAGACATTTCAAAGGTCTGAGTTGTTCCCTGACCTACATGCAGCCTGAGATAGCGACCCTGCTTACATGACCCTGATCACTAAATAAACCTCACAGCTTCTTCTTTTGTCTGCACCACATGTTGTTATTTTAAATTAACTCTGCAGCTTTCTCCAGCTAAAGGTCCCCATTCTTCCCCCCTCCAGGTTTCCCTTTCTTTAAGCAGCTCCTGTTTTCATAGGTGAGCGTTCAAGGAAGTCGACTTCTAAGGAGGGAAGCGAGGTAAATTTAGACTGGAGGAAATCTAAATGGAGAAACGTGGGAAACAAGAGGAAACGGTTCCTGTTGGGCCGACGACGTGCAAGGACCAAAAGGTAGTTTATCTTTATGAGAGATGTGGCCTTGTGTTTTATTCACGAGCGAGCACAGTGACCGTCAGCGAGCCGTCGGCGGGGGTGTTCTGCTGTTTCCGAGAATATGTGAGCGTATAAAAGTCGGCTTGTAATTTACAGTCACGCCCTGCGAACCCAGCGTGAACAAGCGGTTAGAAATGCTAATATTTACATGAAGAGGCTTTAAGTTTACAGGCGCTGACATGAACTGGTCTGTTACCGTGACGACGTGTTTATGACACGGAGACTCGGGGGGTTCTTACCTTCGAATATGCTTTTCCTCCTTTGAGTTCCTGCAGAGAGAAAAAAACAGGAAGACAGAAAATGAAGCCAGAGAATCCAAACTGATCCGTCCTCATATTACACAGTCAGGAGATTACAGGGCGCCAAATTACAGCTTCAGACCTCACTCGTGGTTATGTTAGAGCAGACGCTCACACGGGAGGTTTCACCATCGAGACGACGCACAAAAATAACCTGAGAAGAAGTTTGTGTCTCCAAAACGTCTTTAAGCAGTCTGACAAAGAGTCAGCTTCGTCTGTAAGAGGACGCAGTTCACTGGTGATGATGTGCGCCCGACCCTCGAGGGTTAATCAGAAACACAGCAGCAGAGGTTCAACATTACAAAGCTGCATGCTGCGTCTTTTCTCTACAGAAGATGTTTTTCATCATGGTCTAACCAGAAGAAATCAACGTTAATGGAAGACATTTTTCTACATCCCTAATGTCGTCCCCTCCTGGGAGCTCCTGAGCTCTCGGCCTCTACTCTCTAACGATCCTTTAGTTTTGGTTTACACAACACATCGACCGACCATTTTCTCTTTGACTCTTAATCTCCTGAATATCACAGAGTAACCCGTCAAATAAAACTCAGATTTGAACTCATTGGTCCGGTGGTGACGGTGAAAAGCTCTTTTCAGTGAGTCTCTGATCCCCGAGCTGAATCTCTTCACAGTCACGTCTCATGTTTGGAGGCTCGATGCCGGTTGCATCTTCAGAGGAGCTGCGTATCGTAAGTAACACGACGACGGAGACACTGCTGTTTCAAAAACTTTGCATTTTATAGTCACCCAGGAACACGCGTCGTCGTGTAACAAAGATCCTAAACGCAACAAAAGGTTTGAGTTCCAGCTGAAATCGTTGTTGTGTCGTAAACAGGACCTGAGGCCAAGAGTTTCAAAAGACAGGAAAGCGTCCTGTGACACTTACCAGAGAGACGTACATGCTCAGTCCATCTGGTCTACATTAAAGATCTTTTCCACACGTGTTTGATAACGTCACCTGAGCGATAAACGTGTTTAATGTATATCTATGTATATCTATCTAACTTAGATCTAAGAAAGAAATCGGTTGATATATCGATATCTGATTTTTTTCTATTCCTGATATAGGCGGCGTCGGTATCGACCCCAAAAATCAGTCTCGCTCGAGTTTTTTAAAGATTTATTTTTGGGCTTTTTGTGCCTTTAATTGAGAGATAGGTGGATAGAGTGAGAAATCAGGGAGAGAGAGAGAGCAGGGAATGACATGTGGGAAAGGAGCCACAGGCTGGATTTGAACCCCGGCCGCCCGCTTGGAGGACTACAGCCTCCATACATGAGACACGCGCTCTAACCACTGAGCCACCAGCGCCCCAGTCTCGCCCTAGTTTTGACTCATTAGGAGCGTAGTTTTCGTCACCGCCGGTTCAAAGACCCCCTGCTGATCTGTGTCTCTGCAGCTTGAGGAGTCCTACCTTCCTGACTGACAGCCTGCAGACGGACGGATCCAGGACTCCCGTGTGAGGGTTGGCGCTCATCTTGGACACGAAGGTGAACCTCTTCCTCCAGCGGACACAGTTCTCCTGAACCTCCACCCTGTGAGGAGACACAAACAGGAAGTGATAAATCTCAGATGAACACTCACATGGTGCCTCTATGAATGATTCAGCAGAGTCATTAAGGAGGGAATAAAAGAGAGAAACATTAAAGTCTGTTTCCACACAGATCAGAGGTCAGGCTCCCTGTAAACACATCAAAACCTATCATTACGATTCGTTCTGTCCTCGGACGCCAGAACAGCACATTTTTTCCTGTTATATCATCGTGTCTCAGCCTCGTGATGCAGGATGTCCACGGAGAGAAAACATGTTGTGAGCAACGTTTTCCAAAACGGACCCGACCAGCGAGCTGATTCTCATGGCTTCTGACACCAGAGACATTCTGTTTAGGACATTTAGAGGATTCCAGTGATTTCAACCACAATACTGAACTTTACATCACAGCACACTTCAATAGAGTCAGCAGCTAGTTCCTTCAAAATAAAACACAGACTTATGTAGGGGCCTTCAAAATAAAACACAGACTTATGTAGGGGCCTTCAAAATAAAAGACAGACTAATGTAGGGACCTTCAAAATAAAAGACAGACTTATGTAGGGACCTTCAAAATAAAACACAGACTTATGTAGGGGCCTTCAAAATAAAACACAGACTTATGTAGGGGCCTTCAAAATAAAAGACAGACTAATGTAGGGACCTTCAAAATAAAAGACAGACTTATGTAGGGACCTTCAAAATAAAACACAGACTTATGTAGGGGCCTTCAAAATAAAAGACAGACTTATGTAGGGGCCTTCAAAATAAAAGACAGACTAATGTAGGGACCTTCAAAATAAAAGACAGACTTCTCATTGTCCCTTCTGGGCCTCCGTACATGTGTGGTGGTGACTGTGTCTGCAGAGACTCTGTCCTCTGACTGGATTGTACTGTTCTGCTTTGTGACGGTTGACTCGGGACGTTCTTTTGACGACCTTAGAAGCGTGTAATGCTAACACAACCAACATTAAACTGTATCGTGTTTGTGTTGTGTCCTCATGTCGTCCTGATATTAACTCACAAACAGGAGACATTTCTGAACACTCCTTTTCCTGCACGCTCCACCCAGCACCCTGACCTCCCGCTGTGACGTGCATGTGTCTACAAAACGTGCAGTCCGAAGATGAGAAAATGCCAAACTCAAGACTCGACAACAATCTCTCGCAGGTGATTTAATTCCTCTCTCTCTCTCGAGTTACTTCAGTAGCCGAACGATACTGAGGCTAAAAACGGTGCTAAAACAGGGAGACGCCCACTTCAGCATGTTTAAGAATACTTACAGGTTCAAAAGGAACTTCAGAACCCTCACATGCAGGTCCTAAGTATCACTACAGGATCAACACAGCTCAGTGAATAACCACACGTCTAAGTTAAACACCACCGTCTTAAAGAGCGCCGTTCATTTGAGTAAACGTCCCGTCAATCACCAGAAAACCAGCCAAGTGTTTCTCCTCTTACATACCAAACAGGTCATTTTAAAATGTTCTTTGGATTCAGTCCAGACATGGACATGCTGAGAGGGAGAATTTCAGCCTGAACATTCAAATGTTTCTGGAGACATTTAAACTGCACGACGCCTCTTTTAATTCCAACACGTATAAATCACAGACTCACGGCTTCATGCTGAGTGTGAGTGAATCTCTGCTCAAAGAGTGAGAGAGACGAGTGAGTGTAAGAGATGTTTAAACTCCACCATCATTAATAACTAGTTATTTAAATATCTGTTCAAATCGTTTAAGGTCCAATCAGTGAGCTGTGTAGAGAGCTAAATGATAAAGGTATCTTACTATCTGATCATTAAGGAAACATGTTGAAGTGCTGGCTTCTCTGACAACAATGCAGCAGCCAGTATGTCCTCCTTCTAACTTTAGATTCTGCTCCTGAATGCTCTGGATTTGTTTGGACCAGAGAAGGTAGGCGCTTTTAAGACCCGCCCCCACACGGCCGTTTTGGACGCCCCTCGGTTTGTCAGATATGAGAGCAGTTATCAGGTCAACAGGTGTTGCAGCGATGGAAGCGGTCAAGAGAAGTGGTTCAGATAGAAGTGATTGTACCCGACCTAAAAAGCCTCTGCATGTTTCTAATAAGCTCCACGAGCAGAAACGTGCTCAAACTAGGATCAATATTGGAGATGCTTTTGAAAAATGGAGAGAGGTTAGAACACAGAAAGGTTTACAGACCCATGCAGAGCTGGATAAACACTGAAGCTTCAGAGTCCACCACATGGTGACCTGAGTGAGCATCCACTCTAGAGAGGAGGGGGGGACAGCTCTCTATGATGTTTATAATTCAGACTGCAGTACCCATTTTAAATATTTGATCCTTAATCAATAATAAAAGTTTAATTTGATTAATTAATTTGAATTTAAATCAATTCTAGAGTCAAAACAAGCAAGTGAGAGATTCAGCATCAGACAGAAGGAACACACACACACACACACACACACACACACACACACACACACACACACACACACACACACACACACACACACACACACACACACACACACACACACACACACACACACACACACACACACACACACACACACACACACACACACACACACACACACACACACCACAAAGCAGCAGCTGCTCCTCTCACCTCCCCTCCCCCTTCATCATTATCCATCTAAATGTGCCATCATTGGATTTTTAGCACTTCTCTTCTTTTCATCCTTTTTCACAAATCAAGGTGACATTTGCAGAAAACAAATAGGTGCAAGCTTTTTATGGATTCTTTTTGATAACACATTTCATAACAGCAAACATCAGCGCCTGTGGAGCGGGGCATACAGGCGACCACTTAGTAGGAAAAAACAGGATTCAAGATTCAAGTTCTTTTGCTCTGAAACGAGGAGCAAAAGGAGGTAAAGCCTCCGACAGAATCAACACTGATCAGTCTGTGTTCCCTGCAGTGAGTCGTGAGTCAGGAGTCTTTGAGGTTTGATTTAGGAATAATTCAAAAAGTTGAGGTTCTGCATCAAGGAAACACAAAACAATCACGATGTCTGACACCTACAAAACAAACACTTGGAGAGAGAGCCGTGAAACATGGTGACCTCACGGGGAGGATTTCTCCTCGTCTGTTTATCCCTGGAAACAAGAGAGGTTCTCAGAAGAGCGGGAACACACACACACACACACACACACACACACACACACACACTGAGCTCTTATCAGGACCCACACTAATGGTCATCTAGTGTGTAGCAGGGAGCGTTCCAAACCACATTCCTCAGTCCAGATGGCTTTGTTCAGACTCCATGGAAACCTCACACTCCTCGGCTCCACACGGCCGCTCGGCCTGCCAGCAGCTCGGAGGAGGAGGAGCGGCCGAGCGGCCACAACAACACTTCAGCCGCTCCGACAGTTTTATAGGCCGTCTCCACGTTCGGGTTTTTATTTCACCTGCGACCTTTACTCTTGTTCTGTTCACTCCATGTATCCTCACACGTTTGAGTGTTTGTGCAGGAGGAGGATGAGGAGTAACATTTAACAGAAACCAACAGGAGTCTGTTTCTGCAGCTCATTATCCAAACTCAGACTTTACCTCCCTTATTTAGGAACCAACGGCCACTACAAACACATTTAAAAAACAAAGAAACAAATGATGCTGCAATCTAATAACTTCCTTAGGCCCTGTGTCCACCTGCCGTCTTTGTTCTGAGCGTCTGTGTCTCCATAGTTTTCAATGAGTAGAAAGCGGCCGCCAGGGGAAAAAGTGCAGCACCCAGCATCTTATTTCTGAGCGCTTCACCTTTGTTTGAGCGGCTTCTCCGAGTTGAAAATCTTTCAACTTTTCCAAATCTTTCCAGATGTTTGATATTCCCCATATAGTTTTGTCTCCTACAGATCGTCTCTTGTACTCACAGCGTCCTCGCTCCGCGTCTGATCGGGAAATAAACGATCTCAAATATAAAAAAAGTTTACACACAGTAAACAAGTAACAGTTAAAAAGTAACGGAGCAGTGTCGCACATACAGCGGCCGTTATCCGCTTTACTGCCCTGTAAATATAACAGGTGGACACGAGGACTAAGACCTTCATGTCATGATGTCAGAATTTTTAACTTAAATTTGATTCTAGTAAAAATCAAACGCCATCAATGTCGGTTTTGATATCACGGGAAAACAAGTAGAAGTTCTCTGTTCCCAGTGTTGGCTAATTCATGTTTTTAATGCAGACAAAGTCCTGCACACATTCCTTTTGATTCTCTTTGTGTGCCTTGTTTTTTTTATAATTGAACACTAAACTTAACCCTTGCTCTCAGTTTTGCAATGCATTTGTTATTTTGCAGTTAATCTAATCGGTGCGATGAAGAAAAGAGAAACTTACAGACACGGGAGGCGAAGAGTTTAATCAGAAGAAAAAGAAACATCTGCTCTGGAGGTTATCGTTGTCTACTTTGTATGATGTGGGTGTTGTTGCACATCTTTTAAGACTTCCAACAATAACACAGAGAAGCTGTAGAAGCAGGCCAGAGAGAGAGAGCAGACACTGGAGCCGCTCCTCAGAGTGATAACGCCTGCACAGTGCCACACAAAGCCCCTCATTGTGCACGTCCTCTTTCATGCAGTCGTCCTGCAGGCCTCATTTTCATCGTCTTGTAAGCTTCAGTCGAACCGAATCAGTGCAAATCACACACAAATTTAAACTTCATTTCTAACCGCCCAAAGCCGACCAGAACCTGATGTTTCCCACTCACACCGCCCTGCAGAGAAAGGAGGAACATCGGGTCACTGAAACCTAAGAGAAGAAATCTACTTTACAATGTCTCAGCTGTTAGATCTCCTTTAACCCTTTAACTCCCTCTGTACAAGACACCTCAGCTGTCTGCTCCTTTATATTCCTTCTTTTATTACCATCCCTATTATACAGATTTATGAATGCTAATGTGCGTCTGAATTTCCCCCCTGGGATACATAAAGTGTTTCTGATTCTTGTTCTTGGTCCTGTGGGAATATTTGTGTTTTTGGCTTATTGTTGTGTCACAGAAGGCAAGGCACCATCGGACGGAGCAGAACCATGGCAGAGACAGAAAGCTGCACACACAGGTCCTGTGGAAACCGTCAGTAAGGACAACCATTAAGGAGCTGGATCATATACAGGAGGTCTGTCTTTCAAGGGTTAAAAAAGGAGATCTCCAAGAACAAGCTCAGCCTCAAAGCTCGCATCATTTAACAACAGAGAGCAGATCAGAAGTCTGCAGGCGGATCGGTTTCAGCACAGCTGGAAGAAAAATGAGTTTTATATTTACAAGAACAAAAACTGGAGCCGAGTGAGACTCTGACATCATCGACGATTACACACACGATATAGAGAACAGGCCGAGGGTCAAAGGCCGAGGGCGCCGACAAGAGATGGAACCAAAGATTTATGTTTCTGTATAAAACACAAAGTCGATAAGAGAGGATTTACATCGATATGAAAACCCAGACAGCAGAGAGAGGAGGCTTAAATCAGGAAGAGGAAGAGAGGATGAGAGGAATTACTTCACCGAGGACAAACTCGGGTTAGAAAGACGAGCAATAAGCGTCCCCCGGCTCATCTCGAAACAGGGAAGCTGAGGTTTTTAATGGTGTTGAAGGAAACCGCAGGGCCACAAGGACAGAGAGGAGGAACTGGTTTCAATTCACAACATGCAAACTTCGGTGACGTCATCAGCACCTTTCTGAAAAGTTGAAATATTTTCAACTTGAGCGCTCAGAGCGGCCGCACACAAAAAGGAAAAAAAGACGCTGTGCGCTGCACTTCTTTCCAGGCGGTCGCTTTCTGCTGCTGAAAACGCTTTCTACTCACTCAAAGATGCTGGCGCTCATTAAGAAACGCGAGGTGGACACGGGGCCTTCTGCTTTGTAACCCTTCCATCAAATAAAGACGATATAATGCTGAGCCGCCTCAACAGAAAGGAGGAACCAGCTCATGATTCAACCTTTCACCTGCTGCAACAAACCTGCAGCATGACACGTTTTTAAAACCGTCAGTAATCGAGCTGTTCCTGAATCTGACGGGTTCTCTTTCAGTGTTTTGGTTAGCACGTGTTGTGCAGAAAATTAAATGAAGGAAAGTCAGAAAATGCAGCAACACAGACGAGGTCTCCGGTGTGATTCAGACAAACTGAAGCTGCTCCTCTAAAGTCATCAGAAAGCCTGCAATGTAAACAAAAAGCCCCCTGATTAAAACCCCCCTGCAGGACCCCCCGCATGTGATGACTCAACATGTCAGCAGCACCGTGTTTGGGATGGTTATCTCCCGTCCTGACCGAGGGGCTCCGGGCCCCCGGGTCGCAGCAGAAACACAAACAGCAGCCGGGACGGGCCGGGTCGTCAGATAAACAGAGCGAGCAGAGCGCTGAGGAAGCAGACGGACGGTGACGTAAGGACGAAGCAGGGGGGGAAGCAGGGGGGGAAGCCGGAGGGACGACGGGTCACTGAGGATGTTCATGAACCAAAAGGTGACCGGGGGGGGGGGGGGGTGTCGATGCTCACTGACATTAAAAAAAAACCTTTGAACCATCCTGTGTGTCCTGCTGCAGAGAGAGAATCACTCCTCCCCTCGACCTTCAGATTGATCCTCCACTCAAATACAGCAGAGACGTATTCATGCTGGATACATCAGCAGAATCATTTAGACTCATCTTTAGTCAGGCCGTGAAAAAGCAGACGGGAACATGCTAAGAGGACTCTTAAGTTCCTGCTACTCAAAGAGCCACACGCTGCTTCAGAGAGACAACCTCCAACAATCAGTGTCACAGGAATCCACTTCTACTGAGGAAGAAAGATTCTGATTACCTGGACAGAAACCAGAGGAACAACATCCAAACACACACACACACCCACACACACACACACACACACACACCTCCCTCACATCCCAACAAAACGCCAACTGATGGAAAAAGTGAGATGAAAACAGGAAACAGCTGTTACAAAGTCCATCTCCAACTCTCCTCACAATCTTCTCTTCCTTCCTTTCCTCTCCTCTCTGCTCTCTGCTCACAGGACAAATGTTGAACGCTCACTTACATCGCACACACACACACACACACAGACGAGTGTTACTGTCAGAGAAAGTGGCGTTTCTGTCACCTTGTCCAAACTGTGAACACGGCGCTCCGCAGGGACATTTGGCTGACGGAGGTGACGTGGGAAACATCAGCACAAGAGGACGATCCGGGAAGGATTCCTGCTCTCTGTGACTCTTTGAATTAAAAACCTATTTCACAGGAGAACTGGACTCGTAGATCTGAGGAGGGGGAGGGGCTTATTGGATCACAGAGATGCTGCATGTTATTGGTTGTCTGTATTCTGCTCGAGAATCGATGAAAGGAGAAACCAAACCGTCGATTCAAAAGCTCATAAGATGACTCTTCTTGTTGGCAAAATGTTGGAACTAGAAGGAAAAATCTCTGCACTATTGAACATGTCAGTTGTTTGTCCATCACACCTCAGGGTGGAGACGTTGAGGAGGAAAAATCCGTTATTGCACCTTTAATACCCGAGTTGAAGCGTCTGCGCTGATTGGCCACAATGTGCACCCGATGGGGTTAAAGACGAGTGTTTTTCTGGGCCGCGCGTCACCACAGGGGAAGCGTGCTCCCTTCACAGAGTTTTAGAAGAACTGTGCTGGTTCCCAGGAGAACAACCGAAGGGAGTGAGTCTCCTGGGGGGGGGGGGCAGGTAAACAGGTAGCATCACCTTCAACGACACACTTTGTAAAGAGAACTGCTGAGTCATATTACTCCTACTGGCACGCACAGGATGACCCCTTAAAACAGCAGCAGAATAAAACCTTTATCACAGTCACTCAGGACTTCATCATAAAGTAACAAAATACAAAAACATGACATGTTATATTTTCATTCAATGCTTTGTCTCTCTCGTCTCTTGCAAACCTTCTGCAGCTTTCAAACATCTGTCGAGTCGATGCTATGGTAATGCTGGTGGTGCTTTATACTAAAGAGTCAGTGTGTTTAAACTTGACGACTTCTTTCCTCCCCTCTGACGCACCTTTTGCAAATCGGAATTGTGTCTTTCTGCTCAGACTCGGAGCTAAACATCCCCATTTCTCCATTATTCTGGGTTATAAATTTGCACATTCCTCCCTTTGCTTAGCTAAAAAAAAAAAGATATTTGACATTAATAGTCTTGTGTTTTGCAGAACTTGTTTTTCATTATGTGACATCATACAGCGGTTAAGTCCTTGTCAGTAACTTCCTGTCTCTGATCACATACAGTCCAGTTCCCTTTAAAGCCAAATGTAAACTTGCTGCTGCAGCAAGAGTTC
This sequence comes from Labrus bergylta, assembly GCF_963930695.1. NCBI lineage: Eukaryota > Metazoa > Chordata > Actinopteri > Labriformes > Labridae > Labrus > Labrus bergylta. The sequence continues at coordinate 36,236,816 of NC_089196.1, forward strand.
ATATGACGTAGACCCCCCTTCCCCCCCTCAGCTGACGTAATCCACATGTCTAACAGCGTGCACACTGGATGTGACAGGGGACATGTATGTCACCGTCCAGCGGGGTATGTGAAGCTCGATAAGCTTCAGGAGAGTATTCAGAGCTTCAGACTTCACCCGGGTCACGTTACAAAAATCTGACGTTATGCAACGAATAAGAGGGGAGGGTCCCGCATGCATGATGTCTTAAAAAAATAGAAGAATGCATGGATACAATTGAAGAAACAAAAAATCAGGACGAGAACAAAGCCATCGTCTTCATCATATTTCATATTTATTATTGTTGTTAAATATTAGATGGCGTGTGGTGACAGGATGACTCACTTCAAAACGTCCACAAGGTCGTTAAGAACAATTCAAACCACGTTAAGTGTTCCTGACTCGGACTACAGACACTCAGGAAGCTCTGCCAGCTCCACCCAAAGGTTCCTGGTACCTTTCAGGGTCCCCAGAAAAACCCGACATCCTGGAGCGGCATACTGGGAAAACACAGGCTGACGACATCACAGGATACTGGACGGGTACAGAGTCAGACTTCTGGAGCTGAATTTAGAAAATGAAGATGTTCCCAAAGCAGCGGTTTAAAGTATCACGAGCCATGTTAAAGGGTTATTACAATGTTTACAACCTCGCCGGTAATCTGAGCAGTTTTGGCAAAAGGGTGCTGATGCTGATCAAATGGAGCAGCTTTTTGCACGGTGATCAGACGAAAGGCCTCAGCGTGCACGACTGATGCCGGGGCGATTGGGCTGAAAAATCGCCCTGACTTTAAAATTAGACGACTACAAAATCTGGTCCAAATCTGCCTGAAATCGTGCAGTGGACGCTGAACTAAATCTAAAAGGTGTTACATCCAGCGAGAGAGTCAACAAACTTCCAAAGCTGCTGAGAATGAGGTCAAAGAGAACCAGGTGGTGTCTTTAACATTAATAAAATATCGTCTCTTCATGTCCTTTGTGATGTCATGAAGGGAAAATCTCCAAACAGCCTGTTTGAGCACACATTTTCTGAAAAGTGGAGCAGGCAGAAGACGAAGAGGATGGACTTTTTTTTCAACATTGGGGGGTTTGTAGACAGACCAGAGACACATGTTAGAGTTAGAGGAACATGGTGAAGAGGATTTTGTTGTTTTGAGTCACTTTTGCTGCAGACAGGAGGGAAAAATAGGCCAAAAAAAACAGCAACCTATAAGCTATAAATATCTGTGAGCAACGTTAGTGAAAACAAAAACAAGGTCTGTTGTGAAATCTTTCTGAGAGGAAGAGAAAGGAACTACACTGTGACCCCCTGGCCTGTTCGATGGCCACGTCTGGCCCATGTAACACAAGAACATAAGGTCTGTTATGAAATCTTTCTGAGAGGAAGAGATCTGTGCAGTGAAAGTCTGAGTGATGAACCACGACACCCGAGTGTCTTTCCTCTCCTGAAGAAGGGTCTGGGAGAGACCAGGATTTTAATGTCAAACTACTTTACTCAGTTAGATTTTCCAGGTCTGTTTGATTTAGAAGGGGGGGGGGGGGGCTCTGTGGATAATGTGGCTCTCTGTGAAATCCTTGATTGATGAACCCTGAAGGACGCTGAGTGCTGAGACAAGAGCTGACTGCAGCTTCCTCCGCTCAAGACAGGCGAGGAGAGACATCGATCTCAAGGTGAAACTGCTTCATTCAGTGTTTTTTTCAACACTTTTAGAGGGTCTGTTAGATTTGAAGAGGAGGAGACCCTCTGTGGATATTCAGCTCTCATTTCCAACATTGTGAATGATGTTTCAAACAAACGATTATTTGAGAATTGGTTGCTAAAAGTTGATCTTTAATGCTGATCCTCATTTTAAAACTCTGCCTAACTCCCGGAAAGTTACAGATTATGAGGTAAGCGTATGTTGGAGTCATCCCATGAGGAGTCTGCAGAGGGCGCTAAACAGCTTGTTCTGCAAATCACTTGATAGTTCCCCGATACGAAAAAAGAGTTTCAGCAGACAGCTTCAAGCCTCTACGCAAGCTGCTGAAACCTCTGACATAGACTCTCTTCTCCCAGAGAGCAGCCGTCCTCTGGCAGCCCTGCAGCGTTCTGAAGTGCTGGCTTCTCTGACAACAATGCAGCAGCCAGTATGTCCTCCTTCTAACTTTAGATTCTGCTCCTGAATGCTCTGGATTTGTTTGGACCAGAGAAGGTAGGCGCTTTAAAGACACGCCCCCACACGGCCGTTTTGGACACCCCTCGGTTTGTCAGATATGAGAGCAGTTATCAGGTCAACAGGTGTTGCAGTGATGGAAGCGGTCAAGAGAAGTGGTTCAGATAGAAGTGATTGTACCCGACCTAAAAAGCCTCTGCATGTTTCTAATAAGCTCCACGAGCAGAAACGTGCTCAAACTAGGATCAATATTGGAGATGCTTTTGAAAAATGGAGAGAGGTTAGAACACAGAAAGGTTTACAGACCCATGCAGAGCTGGATAAACACTGAAGCTTCAGAGTCCACCACATGGTGACCTGAGTGAGCATCCACTCTAGAGAGGAGGGGGGGGGGGCAGCTCTCTATGATGTTTAGAATTTAGACTGCAGTACCCATTTTAAACACTAGGGGTCAGAGTTACACACTGCTCCTTTAAGTGTTTCAGAAACATGTTTTAGTTTACTGCGAAGCTTTGCCAGAGAAAGTCTGTGACCGGGCTGCCTTTTCTTTTCCTGCTTCAAAACAGACGACGGTCTGGATGTGATTTAGTCTCAGCTTCAGAATCATCAGCCTGAGTCTCCTGAACTCATTTTAAGTAATATCTTCAACACTGTCTGTTTGTGTGAGAGAGGGTTTGAGTTCCTCTGTGAACATGTGAGTATACGGTGTGTGTGTGTGTGTGTGTGTGTGTGTGTGTGTGTGTGTGTGTGTGTGTGTGTGTGTGTGTGTGTCTGTGTGTGTGTGTGTGTCTGTTGCTGCATCTAAACAGGAAGTACACACATTCTGTCCACGTCACCAGATCTGAACCCTCACTGCAGCCTTTCAGTTTCTTCTTCTTCTTCTTCTTCACCTAACATCGACCTCTCTGAACTCACTCACACCTTCCTCTCAGGTGTCTTCACCCTCTAGCTGCTCTAACTTTTCCTTTTTCTTCTTCACATTGGAGAACAGAAATCCCCTCCGTCTTCCCTGGACTTTTTATTTCCACTCCTGGCATTAAAGAAATATTTCACAGCTTTCAGTCTACCTCCAGCTGGATCCTCGCAGGGATTCTTTTTGCTCTGAAGATTTCTGGAACAGCATCAGCAAAACGTCTACTTCTCCTTTAAACGTCAAACAGAAAGAACGAGACACAGCTGATAAAGCCTGAACTCGTGCACCGCTGAAAGTCAGGTTTTTTTTTTTCCTCCTGCCAAATCAGGATGGAGACCAGATGTTTTCAAAAGCTGCACAGAGGAGGAAGAGCTCCATCTGTGAATGTGAGCGTCTGCAGAGACGGAGAAGCTGCTCCAAAGATATTTTTACATCCTTACCTTTACTTGTTAAGTGTATTTAATCTGTTCAATTCCCACCAAATGTTCGTCTTCTTATTGCACAATAAGTGAAGAAGCAGAGTCGGGTTTTCTGACACAACTTCCCCAACTACCAAGCTGCTCGGAGAGTGAAAGCGGCACCACTAGTATGAAGATCAACTTTATAAGACCGACCAGCCTGGTTCAAAAAACCAAATAGGTGTGATTAGCTCATGTCTGGATGGACACACACTGTACGGGGGGTGAATGTTTTGATGACTCATCAGTTTTGATTTGATGAAGGATAAGAGTTATTCACAATAAGGCGTGTAGCTGACCTGATTGACAGGTGGGCGCGGTGTAACGGTTTGTCAGGAGGTTTAAAACCCGCCTCAGCTCCAGCTCTCAGCCTGTCGTTAGGTTGACTGAAAGTTAGACTGAGACAGCATTTCCAGCATGGAGACCGCCATCGATGTGGTTGGTGTTAACTCAGGCTTTGTACATTAATATTTACAGTCTGTGGCTGGGCGTTATTTCTTTGCTGCATCTTTAACTGATCAGCTTTGTATGCATGTAAACATCATCAGCAAAACTGGATAAATAAAGAAAAAAAGAAATCAGGACAAACAGCTGATTTTATTCTGAAAGGTGCTGAGATGGGAAGTTTTCATAGACTTCTGGAGTCTGCACAGAGAGTCAGATGGAGACTCTTTGAAGAACATTTGGCTTAAATCCGAACTGTTTCTGTTAAATTGAAATAAGATGACTTTAAGGATATTAGGAGATCAAAGTCAAGACAGAAACTATTTCTCTGAACTTCCCCATCTGAGCAGAAAACCTCCTGAGGGGTTTTGTGTACTTCTGATTTAATTCTTGTTTATTTTTGTGTTCCAGATGTTATAAATAAACAGCACTGTTCTACGTTACATCATAAAAAAACTGTAAAATCACAGTCTGACCCGAGGGGACCGAACACAGACGCCCTTTGTGTCGGAGGATTATTAAAAAGATTACATCATCAAAAACAAGACGACCCAGAGTGAACCCGGGTCGCTTTTTTCACACTTAATATCTGTACACAAAGTTTAATCCTGAAAGCACATTTAGTCACTGATGTTGTTGAAGCTTCAGAAAGTAAAGCAGCAGCCATCTTTGTTGTTTATAAACCCCACGGATCAACTCCTGTGATTGGCCGGACCTGAATCAGGTCGGACAGAAATATGACCTTAAAGAGGAAGGACCACAAGAACCAGCCGGAGGAAACTAATCAGAAGCTTGCAGATGAGACTTGTTCATGGGTCCAGTGTGTAGGTTTGTATAAAAGTCGTAGTGGAATCTCGGCTCACATCGTACGACTGAATCGTTTACGATGCGCGACCAAAGCTCACTCAGGACGGAGTGTTTACAACCACCACAGACGGAGGATGAAGTCAGATTAATGTTTATTTCAGTCTGATTTCTAAAAAGCAGACAGGGGCACAAAGCTAACTAGCCGCTAAAGCAGAACAAATATCCTCCATCAGCTGGAAGTCTGCAGATATTTCCAACCAGCATTTTTTTGTATCTTCACATCAGGTGGGAAGACGGATTGAACACGCATGCCCTCTGTTGAGATGATGATTTTAGATGCTTGTCGGGACTCATCCAAAACGGTCGGGGGCGGCTGATCAGGCCAAGCTCGAGCATCGTGCCTCTGTGTACACTGCACGACAGAAGACGCGCCATCAGGTCAAATTTTATTTTGTCCTCTCAGATTATAAAAAAGGACAATCGTTCCATTTTCTCAAAGGCCCTGAACATCTCAAAACCCCAAAAAGGTCTTAAAAACACCACAAACTTGAAAATGCATGAGTTTTACTGACATGAGCGTCAGCGGGTCACAGACGTCACAACTCTGAAGACG
>NC_089196.1:36242420-36328990 GCF_963930695.1 Labrus bergylta
GCCTTGTGTTCAGTCACAGAGAGGATCTCTGAGATCGAGGGAGAGAGGGAGGATGAGCGGTTACATAACCTCCAGAGAGGAGAGCGACCTCTGAGCGCCCTCGGACATCTCAGTCCTCACCGCTGAGGACACGAGCTGAGAGGAAAAAGCTTGATGAAGAAATATGTGCTGTAACCCTCTGAGGACGAAGAAAAACAATCTCACTGGATCTCAAATGAAATATCAGAGGCCAGAGACAAACATCCACGTCCTTATTAAAATAAACTCTCAACTATAGAGGAATGAGATTATCAGATTTTAGTGCCCTGCAGTTCAACGGGATCTATTTAGCATGTTATTATTTCTAACTACATTTCTTGGTATTTCTGGTTGTGTGTGATCCCTCCTGCCGTCTGCGTCTCCATGTTTTACACTTTAATATGAAAAGATAGAGGCGATTAAAGAAGACTCTCACATCAGTCTTAAATTATGCTATCAGCTCTGTGAGGATTAGCTTAGCTGTGGTTTTCATTAAAGGTCACATATTAAACTAAATGCACTTCACCATGTTCCTCTGGTCCGTCTTCAAACCCCCCAATGATGAGAAAAGTTCATCCTCCTCTCTTCTGTCTGCTCCACTTTCAGAAAATGTGTGCTCAAACAGGCCGTTTGGAGATTTTCCCTTCATGACATCACAAAGGGCAGTAGCTGCGACTCAATAAAAAGGACGAGAGACGAGGTGGATGAGGCTTTAACACTGACTCTCTTTCTCTCTCCTCACACACCGAGACGTGCCATCGTTCACAGAACTGAGTCCAAACGTGGAGAATCAGCTCCGCCCCTTTCATCTGAGGAGCGAGTTAGCAGCAGCTAAAGCCCCGTGTGGTTCAACAAGTGGAGGTGAGTTCAGAGTCTGTGAGAGTTAGAGGACGAAGAGGCACAGAGGTGGTCTTTGGAGAGTTAGAGGACGAAGAGGCACAGAGGTGGTCTTTGTGCCTCGGGTCAGGTTTGCACAGTAGGAAAGTAATCAACCAAACATGTCAGAGTTTAACAGAAAGAAGCAGCTTGCTCTTTGTGTTTGTCGTGCAGGACAAAGCGAGCGTGCAGAGGCCCCCTTCTCGTGTCTGTGAACCCGCCGTGCAGCGAGAAGAATCAGCTGGAACACATTAATGTGCAACACAAGAGAACAAACTGTCCGTGGTGACTGTGAGACTGTGTTCAAAGATTGAGGCCACGCTCTTTTAGAACGTTTTTCAACAGGAGATTCTCCAGCAGACTCCTCTCTCTTCAACACGTACGAGCCAACACATGAATCTCTCTGCCTAAACGAGGACGCCGTCACACGTGAAGACTCGGAGCGATTCAGGACTGAAGTCGGAACACTGAAGTTGAAGTTGGTTCAGTTTGCTTTCACACTGCCTGTCACCCTCCACTAGTTGGTGCTGCAGCTCCGGACGAAGCAGCAGGAGCAACTTGAGGTTAAGTGTCACGCCAGAGGACACATCGGACATGTTGCTGCAGGAGCTGGGAATCGAACCCTTGACCGGTTGGGAGACGACGACTCTACCAACTGAGCCACAGCCACCCTGCATATGGACTGGAGCGATGTGTAACCACATTTAGATCAGGCTGGTGGACGTTAACCTGCAAGGAGGACTGAACGCTGGTGTTGTTAGCAATGCTAACGTTAGCCACCCTCTGCAAACACATTGTTTACAGACGTCCAAATTCAACCCACAATGCACTGCTGTTCCAGTTAAACGGACCAAACGGCTCAGCTGGGATGTTTCCAAACTCTGTCACAGACCTTGGAGTGATTTAAAGGTGGGGGCCTCATGACGCTCTCTGAGTGGTAACACGGAGAATCAGCTCCATCCTTTCATCTGAGAAAAACATGTCAGCTGCAGCTCTGCCAAATAAATCTCAACACTTCAAAACATCCGCGCTGATATCTACAATCAGTACGAGTCTACAGAGTCCCGTATCAGTCGCTCTGTAATAACACAAGTCAAAGACGTGAACAGACATGTGATCCAGAGAATCAAAGCCGAGGAGGCGAGGAGGCGAGGAAGGAGGAGAGAGGAGATGAAAGTTGTTATCGGAGGAGGGAACGTGGAGAGTTGTGACGTGAATGAGGAGATAAAAAGCACCTTCATCCTGGAGTTCAGCACATCCTGTTGTCATGACCGGCTCACAGCCAATCACAGCACAGACTGTGATTCTAAGAGTGTGTGGAGCTGGTTGAGTCCCTCATTGGACCAGTGTGAACTGGTTTGAGAGGAAGGTTTGTTTTTTTGGATGTGTTTAGTCTGCATGTCGAGCCGAGGTGCCAGCGCAGATCCAGAGAGGCCACTTAACATGGCAACACCCTGCGTTTAAAATGACTCAGAGAAAATCATTTGGGAGCCCGAGCGACTCTCTGAGCTGTCGAGGTTATCAACACTTTGTCGACGTGTTGACGATCGATGGCATCCTAAAGTACCAACAACTTAAAAAAAATCTATTTCAGGAGAGGAAGGGGCACGTCCCAACCTTTGAGGATCAGACCTCAAACATACAAACACACAAAGGCACAATGAAGACCGTCTGCACACCACAAGCTGCTCCAAGTCACACTGCAGGGAAAAGCACTGGCAACGTTTTTTACAATTTACAAAGTGTGCACGAGTTTGCCTGAAATGTTTAATAACTTGAAATAAGAAATAACCCGATATTGGTGACCTAGGATTTCTATTTGTGTTGCAGTGGTATCAAAAGGAGGATGCACCGATTGTGAAAATCACAGCCGATGTAGATGCCGATATTGAAAGTCAATTTAGCCGATTGCTGATGTTTGTTTTGTTTCTTCTTTTGGTGTCAGACTCCCACAATGCAACATTTCTCTCATGTTTGACATGGAAACAAGTCGCAGATCGGTGACTACATCTTCTCTGAATCAGTCATGAGGGGAACTAGAAGTCAGCATTCAATTATTTAATTGTGTCTCATCATTTGCAGACGTGCCGATGTTGAACGACGCGTCGCTGCTGCATCCCTAATCCATATCATCTGATTTCATTCAGTTTGAAACTCTGGTGTTGTGACAATCTTGCATGTGGAAAACTGACGCAACAAAGCAAAAACAAGGATTTTATGTCCAAAAACTGCCACGGTGCAAGAAAATAAAGGATATAATTCTAACTAGACTGATGTGATTTCACTTTTTTATTCATAAGGAGGTCAATCCTCTGAGATAGCTGCAGTACATTAACAGACAGTAACATGTTGATATGTTATGTTGTCTGCATTAAACTCTTCATTCAGTATAAAAACAACTCCATAAGTTCACCATAAAAACACTTTAAGGGCTCGGAAAGTCAATTAAACTGGCTTTAATTGAAGGAAAAATCTGTTTTAAATATACTTCAAATAAGTGTAAAAGCCTCTTAAAGAAGTTCCACATGTTAGAAGTTTATTGAAAGTTGTTTTTTAGTGTTTTTGTTACCTTTGTAGAAGTGGCGACAAAGTCTCCATCCAGCAGCCGCAAGCTTGCAGAACAGAACTCCGTTAACAAAAGGCACAGCGGTCAGCTCCTCCAGGGTCAGCTGGGTCTGAAACTTAAACTTCTTCTTTTTCACGAAGAAAGCCATCTTTACAAAGTGTCCCCTCGCATAAAACGCGACCTAAAGCTGACAGGAAAACACTGTTGAAAACAAGTTGAGTCAAATGAAAAGCTCCCTGCTGCTGTTTCTGTGTTTCTCTCACTCCGCTTCTCCAGACGCAGCGCAGAAACCTGAAAACAGATCACAGTGTTTCTCTTAAAACCGAGTCAGAAAAACGGATTAAATGAAGCTGTGTGTGTTTAAAAGTTACAGAGGACTTACCCGGAGACATTTCGGCCCTGCTGAGTTTCGTCAGCAGAGGATGAACGACAGAAAATGACAGAAAAGAAAAAGACGATTCACCGTTTCTTCAGCAGGAGGAACTTTCAGCCGTTAGCGTCAAGCTAGCACCGCGCAAGTGACGTAGTTCCGGTGGTACCTTTCAAAATAAAATAACTAAAATCCTCCAGATGTAATGAAAAACACAAAAAAAAAAATGTCATTGTACATACCTTATTGAAACATTCTGTTATTGGAGACACACACATTCCTGAAACACACAATCACACACACAAAGGACCTGTGGACTAATTTAATTTTCAGTGTTTTTACTTATTTTTTAACTATTTATCTTCTATTGTTTTATTTAGATACATTTTTAAAGTAATGTTTGTGGCCTTTTGACCTGTATTGGACAGGACAGCCTGAACAGAGACAGGAAATGTTGGGAGGAGAGAGTGGGGGTTGACATGCAGCAAAGGGCCGATGTCAGTCCACAATGAGGACTGTAACCTCTTTACATGGGGTGTGTAATTACATATATTTTATTGGTATTGTTGTGCATTAGTCTTTGTAGCATGTTTTGTCACTATTTTATGTTTCTTTTTGTTTTTTAAATTCGCTGTAAAGCACCTTGATTTGCATTTGATTGTATTTAAAAAAAGGTGCTTTATAAATCAAGCTTGATTGATTAATGATTGAGAGTGGGGCTGCTACCACGGGGAGCGTGCCAGATCTGTTGGGGTTCTGCGCCTTGCTTGAGGGCCGCCTCGGCAGCACTCTGGAAAGTGACCTGGCATCTCTCCAGCCACCTCTGAGGCAGCTTAATATTACCTGAAGATCTGAAGTTTCTCTTCAAGTGTGAGCACTTCGCTTCAATGGGTTATTAGAATTTCAGAGATTGTAACATTTTTAACACGCAGTATAAAAAACTGTGACCACTTTATTTTCGACACTGAAATATTAATTTAAAAAAATATTATTTAACATGTACTTTTATTTTTTAGGTCAAAATTTTACAGTTTAATACTTTTAATACATTTTCATAATTTTTTGTTTGTTTGTGAGTCTTGTTGTGAAATGCTAACATCTAACTTCCGGTGTTTTACTTATTCACTCTTGTCATCTTGATGCAGCTCCTTAGACACTCGTTCACTGCAAGTCATACTACATCCCGAGTGTTGAAACAGCGACACTGTGTGGCGACAGCGTGTACTGCAGCTAAAATAAATCATGTTGCGTCCAAGTGTTCAAGTGAGCGAAAAACGCTTCTTAAACTTTAAGAAACAGATGAAAACAAAAGAGTTCTCAAATGTTCAGACTTAAAACACAAAGAACCATAAATGAGTATTTCAACTGTTTCGTGAGTTTCAGCCTGTTTTCTGTTCAAACTAATAACAAAATATAAAACATTCATGTCTGTGAATTAAATAGCCTTTAATCTGTTGTAAACCGTCATTTGTTGTTAACCCCCTCAAAGCAGGGCTTCCCAAATTTTCCAGCTTGTTACCCACAAAATAAAGGTGCCAGAGACTGGGCACCCCCGTGTCCCTGGAGGTGGTTAACATATTTAACGTAGCACACTCCACACGCACACGCACACACACACACACACACAACACACACACACACTCAGCAGCCAGTATGTCCTCCTTCTAACTTTAGATTCTGCTCCTGAATGCTCTGGATTTGTTTGGACCAGAGAAGGTAGGCGCTTCTAAGACACGCCCCCCCCCCCCCCCCCCCACACACACACACACACACACACACACACACAGCCGTTTTGGACGCCCCTCGGTTTGTCAGATATGAGAGCAGTTATCAGGTCAACAGGTGTTGCAGCGATGGAAGCGGTCAAGAGAAGTGGTTCAGATAGAAGTGATTGTACCCGACCTAAAAAGCCTCTGCATGTTTCTAATCAGCTCCACGTGTCGGCTACAAACTGATGTTTCATTCACTAAACACACCAGGGGTTTGATTATTTTATTTATGAAATCAATCCAACTTTATGACATACTTAATGTGCTGGCATGGAGAAGTCTTTGTCTCCACTGAGGAATGATTCAGTTTGAAGGTGAAGTTCGGCCACTAGAGGGCAGCAGAGACCTGAAGGACAATCAGCGTGGACCTCTTAAATCACTTTAAATGTGGGTTTGTCATTTACACCGAGGTTACAACACGAGGATCGAACTGGTTGAGATGACTCTACCGCCCCTGTGGATCAGGTGGTGTGTCAAACACTCAGTCAAATTTAAAGACATGTATTTGCTTTAATTATTTATATAATCGATCATTTCTGTCTTTTTTAATGCAGGAGCAAACATCAATCCTTTCTAGTATAGTTCAAGTGAATGGAGGTCTTAAACTATTTTGTTATTGTTTGTCAGACAAAATAAAAACTTTGTAAACATCACTTTGGGTCCTGATCAGTTTTGATGAGCATTTCTAAGTTAATAGATTTATCATTTAAAAAAGTAACATCATCAATATTTACATTAAGCCTTTGTCCCACTTTAGAGCTCTGCGTCATTCAAACAGGACTACAGTGGTCTTTGTGTCTTTGTTTGACCTCAGGCTGTAAAATAAAAACAGGAATCAGAGGCGATAATGAACAAACTGTGTGTTCTAACAACAAGCTGTTAGAAACCATAAAAGCATCATAACACAGATGTAAAACTGCAGTACGTCCTCCTGAGGAGCACAGAGGCAGACCTCTCCTCTTATTGATGAGCTCCCCCCCCCCCACACACACACACACACACACACACACACACACACACACTTCACCTGTGTCACTCCTGCAGATATGGAGTGTTTGTCTGACCCCGCTGAAGCCTGTTTGTCGTACTGGTCAGTGATTATCTCCCTCCGTGTGACGCAGATGATTCAACAACAACGGCAGCAGCAAACTTGTTTTTTATTCTCTCTGCTGGACTTTAACTGGTGATGCGTTCAAGGACCTCTGACTCCATGAGCTGCTTCAAACAGTGTAAACATCTCAGAAAATACTGTTTATTATTTAAAACTTTTAGATCTGAAGAAGGTGCCAGAAGGTTTCATCTTTATCATACTGAACATCGTACGTTTCTCTTTGCAGAATGAAAACGGTCAAATATGATTCAAAATCCTCTTCATGTTTCTCTAACTCTAACATGTGTCTCTAGTCCGTCTACAAATCCCCCAATCATGAGAAAAGTCCATCCTCTCCGTCTTCTGCCTGCTCCACTTTTCAGAAAATGTGTGTTCAAACAGGCCGTTTGGAGATTTGGAGACAGCGAGGTTCACTAAACTCGTGCATGTTGTTTCTTTTCCAGTAACACTTGTTTTAGTTATTTACACCTAAGGGTTGGTCCATTTCATTATAGTTGCACCACAATCTATTTATACATGAGCAATACTAATTATGTAATTAAATCATTTATATTTTCTGCACATAGTTCCTTAAAACTTTGGCATGAGTATTTTTCAGTATTTTTCTTTTTACATATTTCCACAAACAGTTTGAATCTTTGAAGTCAGGATCATAATGTTTAGAAGGTTTATCTAAACCTTGTATCATTGATTTCCTGTCAAAGACTTTTATCAGCTATGATAACAGTGGAATTAATCCTGATACATTTTCAGTTTCTTTCCTTGAAGACAGAAACAGTGCAAGGTAGCTCTTTGCTCTGATAGTTCGGCCACATGCAGAGGAGTGTGCGTCCTTGTGTTGTGTGTAAACCTACACCGGATCAGCTGACGGCCTTGGGGTTCGGCCAGCAGCACTTGGTGTTCCCTCAGCACCCTATTTGGGATTTTGGCGCTGGTCACTTGTGCCAGCCTGAATCCATCCAGCCGCCTGACTCTGTGTTGTTTTGGATCAAACTACAGTACATTCAGAGCCCGGTTGAAAATATGCAAATGTCTGCAGACAGTTCTTTTTTTAGCTTCGTCCTGAACTCCTTTGAATTTATAAAGGAAGACAAGCAGGAGATGTTACATCAAATCAAATCCATTTAATTTATAGAGCACATTTAAAAACAACTAGAGGTGGCCAAAGTGTTGCACGATTAGATAACATGCAGAGACAAAACATGCACATCATGGTAAAAGCAAGAAGAATAAACTTTCACATTTGACCTATAGGATCAGGAAACTAAGAGACAGATATTATCTAGATATTTTCAGGAGTGCATGTGTGAAAACAGCTTTAGAAAAGAGGATTTTTTAAAATGTAAACAAGCAGGACTGGCAACAACAAGTATAACCTGCTACAGTTTCCTTGAATCCAGTTGTTGGATATCTTCTTTACTTTCTCTTGAACACCTCCTGTGTCCTTGTCAATGTCGACTCAACTCCTTTATCTTGAAGCCCTCTTTAATGCATTTCTTTCTTTGTCTTGTGCATGACATCTTTTAGGCTTTCTTGTTTTTAAAACATGCAGGAATATGTCTGAGTTACTATCTTATGGACGCCATAAGCAGCTTTGCAGTCATACATTTCATTTCTTTATTCAAGGCTCATAAATCACTGAGGTTTCCCTCATTATCAAAGATGTGGAGAAACAGAAAACATGCACAAATAAAACATCAATGATTCTCAGGAGAAACACTCCCACACTGTAGTGAAGTGGTTTGACATCATTGTCTGAATTTGAACAGAAACAACAGTGTTGATCTTGAGAGTGGGCTGTAAATTATTCCACATTTTTGGATCAAAAAAGCTAAATTTAGATGTTCTAAATTCAGGGTTAACCTGCAGCAACAGACGTCGTTAGAGCGGGTTCGGTCCAGAGATGTTATTGATAAAAAGATGATTATCACACCTCTGTGTTCCAAAAACAACCAGCTGTGTTATACAGAATACACGTTTTATAAGGATCTCTGGATATGAACCAAAGAGCAGAGTGATAGACGGAGTCTGAGTGGAAGCTGAAGCATGTCTAGAGAAAATATTACCTGAGAAAAAGACGACTTCAAGTGTGTTAAAATCAATCATGTGTTTCTCTCAAAATCACTTTTTCCTTACGAGATCTCGTCTTATTTATCTTGTTATCACGGGACAACCAGCGTTGTAAATAAGTCGAGAAAACAATCCAAATGTAGTTGTTTGGATGTTTGTCTGCTAAGGGCTTCCGTAGGCCTATTGTGTGTATGTATATATATATATATATATATATATATATATATATATATAACTGGATTTTTTTTTCTCCATATTTTCTTTAATTTTGTTACTTCATTTTATATTAAATTTTGATATTTATATCTAAATGTGCTTTGTGTTGGTTGTATTGAGGGTATACCTCTTACTTTTCATTGGGCCACCATGTGTTTTAAAATAAAAAGTAAAAAAGAATTATGTTTAAAGTCCATAAATAAATAAAAAATATTTTAAAAATACATTTAAAAAAATGAATGACTTGTTATCTTACTGATTACAATACATATATTTAATGCAATCTGTTCATGTCTCTTTGTTTCAGTTTTTTTATTATTATTGATGTGAACTTTGTGCTGCATTTCCTTGGCCAGGTCACGGCATGTGTACCGCCAAGCAGCCCCGAGCCCGCCTTTTTCACTGTTTGAATGAAACAAAACACGTGATTGGTCAGTCTTTATAGGCGGCATGAAAAGAGGGTCAGGATTGGTCAATAGTTTTCTGTCTCTTTACGCTAGAAGAGGGTGGTACCGAACGTATCAATGAGAAGCCTCAGCGATTGCCCTGTAGTAATATTACATCAGATTCATTGTTCAGACAGCTTGTTCAGCCAATGACGTGGATGTATTCCTGGAAGGGGCGTGGCTTCTTGCCATTCATTAGAAACCAGCCGGCATTTCCTTACCGGCATTTCAGCATTGCACCGTGTGGGATAGAGACACCAGTTTCGGTGTGCTATTTATTTATTTATTGTAGCATTTTTTTTAAATTGTCCTGAGTAAACATGCTCGGTCTGTGCCTTTACGTCCCCGTGTCCAACTCGGACCCGGTCGAAGTGGAATACTTTGAATCTAACGGCCTCCCGTCGGAGCTGAAGTCTCTGTTCAACAAACTGAGCGTGTTCCTGCCGTCTCAGGAGTTTTCTACCTACCAGAGATGGCGAAAGGTAATACACTTCACTCGAACATAACTTTGTTTGTCTTTCAATGTCCGTTCAGCACCTGATTTTAAAATCGCATTACTTTTGCCGGTGTTTAAATCCTATCTTTCCCGGCGTGCGCGGTGGTTAAAAAGCCTTTACGACAAGGCCGCAAGTTGCCGGTGTCGCACATTTCGATGGGTAGCCAAATTCGGCGAAACACCGGTGTCTAGAAAAGTCCGCGTAGCGTGTGAACTAAACTTTAGTGTGTAAAACTTTTTCTATGACTGTAAGTAGAACATTTAAAACCAATGATTTTCTTTTTGTGTGTGTATTTTAAAAGCCTTAAATTGAAAACAAACTGAATTGAATGAAACTCGCGCTGTGCTACATCAAATACCTACATGTCGTCAGCTAACTGAGTTACCGTAACACTTCTAATACAAGCCCAAACCTTTATTAGGAGAATTACGGTAACTGGAAAAGAAGTTCAATTCTGCATCAATTTCTAATATTTGCACAGACACTGTATCTGCATTAAGGTTGACATACTTTTTTATACAATCTGTTATTTATTGATGATGGTGTTCATAAGACATTAATGAATCCATCCAATAATTGCAGGAAAACTCCTGCAGACTTTTTGAATTGCAAAATTACATTAGTAATGTTTCAGTCTGCAAGGGTTTACAAGTCCCAAGAAATTACCTAATGAATGCTTAAAACTACTATTTGTGTCGCTGTAGTATCAAAGTTTAAACCACCCTAAGCAAAATTCACATTTTTATTTGTGAATATCTGCCTGCCCGCCCTTTTCATACTTAACACATGCACACTAGACTTCCTGAAACTAGAAAACTGGTGATCTGAGACTTGATTTGATGGTGAAAGGTTTATCTTCTCTTCACTATGACTCACCGTCCTTCTGCAGATCAGTTGGACATTGCCTTGTTCAACGCTGATTGCATTGCAGTAATTATCATTAAACAGATAAATTTATTTTGTAACATCTCTAGTTAGTGTTTTTTTTTGGCTCCAGCAGAGTCAGCTGTCCCATCTGTTGCTGCTAGAGCAGCTGCAACTGTGTGCCAGTTTCTCAGGAGTACAAGCACATGTTCCCTGGTAGAGACAGAGATTCAGTGACAATTTTATGACTGCTTTTTCTGCAAGTTAAAGTGATGTGCAGGTAGTTAAATGTGAGAGCAGAAATGTCCTGCAGAGTATAATATTTACAGTCTGCTGGTCGTATGTCTGCTCTGTGGGCAGCGGGTCAGGTATCAGAGCACTGAGAGCAGGCCAGCAGGCTGGAACACTGCCGGTGTCCTTGTCTCCTTTTAGCTCTGGATGTTTGCGCTAGGACAGGATTAAGGCAGTTGGCGGGTCGACCTGCAGTCGGGGTCAAAGAGTGTCATTACCTAATTCCCTCTTCTCCCCTGTCCTGGAGAACCGAGCTCCATTCAAGAATGTCAAGTGACGGCACATTCACAACGGCGGATTAGCAAATGGGTCACGATGTTGTCCTGTTCAGGACTGCAAGTTTGACATTTAGGGGAGAGGACTGTACAGAACCTGCTGTACTCCTTATGTGTTTCATAAGACTTGTAATTGTTTTGTATCAGGACAGATGAATCATGCATGCAGAAGGTCATACATTTCTCAAGCTGTGAAAACAATGCAGCACCAAGTTTGTGTCATTAGAATGGCATTTGTCAAGAGCCAAACCACAAACCCCATGTCTCATACTTCACATCTTAGCTGTCCTAAAATTGAGCTCACATTATTTGAATATTTTTTTTTGTTGTTGCAGAAAACTTTAAAACAGGAAAAGGGCGACTCGGATGGACAGTTGGACTTTGAGGAGTTCGTTCACTATCTGCAGGATTACGAGAGAGACCTGAAGCTGGTCGTGAAAAGCCTGGACAGGAAAAATGCAGGTAAGAGTTTCAGGCTTGGTTTCATCTTTTATGTCACAAGTTCATCCAAAGTTTAGGAACCATTTTCTCACAGTTTGTCTTTGCTTCCTTTTAAGGCCGTGTTGATCCTAAGGAGTTCATTCAGTCTCTGCAGGACCTCGGGGTGCATATTTCCCCACAGCACGCCGAGAAAGCCCTTAAGAGGTAAATTCATTCATCCATTTCATCTGCTGGATTTGTTAGATTAAAGGGGCTCAGTGTCTTAATGTGCCTTTTCTTTTCTTAAAGCATGGATAAGAATGGAATGATAACTATCGGCAGCAAGGACTGGAGCAACTTCCCCATGGTGGAAAAGACGGAGACCATTCCCGAGATCATCCTCTACTGGAAACACTCCACGGTTAGTTCAGCAGTCGGGTCAGAATCTTTAATGGAGCCGTCTTAATGAATACACTAGAGCTAGAAAAGTCCATGTACGAGGAGTTGGGTGTTACGTAAAGTCATCTAAGATCCGATAACACTATCAGGACATTCGATAATGATACGAGGGTGTTGGGGCGCCTTTTTCTGTCTCTGAAACCGGGTCAGTCCAGGACCAAATTCCATGAAAGGCCTCGTCAGAACAAGACGTGCGTCACTCATTAAGCTCTATTAGCCTGTGAACGGAATTGGTCCAATTCTGGGAGGATTACGTCGGGAGGATTTGTCGAGTTGTCTCGCTGTTATGTAAACGGGAGCAGCGATCAGGTGGAGGCTGACCTAATGATTGAATATTTCCAGTCTTATCTTAACGAGTCCAGAGGATTCACTTTACACTGAAAAAGTATCTGAGGGTCAGGAATAGAGCTCCCCTCCTGGGAGGCCCCCGCAACACCGACCAAATGTCTGATGAAACACGAGCTGCTGGGTCATCAGAGTTATCTGAATCTGAGGTTTAATGCTCTGTGGAGGGAGCGTGGCACTGAAGCTCCGTATCAGCAAATTAAGATTAGGAGAGTCTAATCAGGCGGGGGCAATGAAGGTTCTGTTTTTAGTGCCTCACTTAAGTTACAGAAAGTCCCTGAATCAAAAACAAAATAAAGATTTTGATTCTGAAGTTTTTTTAAGTGATCACACACATTCAGTGTTACAGGTGACAGCAATCCAAAGCTCCAGTTCTTCACCTGTGCCCCCTCTCTGCCCCTGACCTAGATGGTTTTGAAATCCTGCCTCCCCATTGGACTTTTGTCCTTTGCTCGCCGTGCCTCATTAGAAAAGGTGGCTCCGATTTCCAATGAGTGCCGGGTTTCAAAGATTACCCACTCACATCGATTAAGACACGCCCCTGAAAACAAACCAGGTGCTAAACGATGGTCGTCACAGTTTGGAGACGCACGTTAAGCTGCCACCAGCATCGATGTTAAACCAGCTGACTGGTTCAGAGTGAGATCTTTAAATCCAGCAGCTAGAAAGATTGTCAGATACTTCCATGTTTTTGATACCACACGTTTTAAAACGACACCTTCTCTTGTCGAGCGTTTTGGCGCCTCTTAAAGATGCAAAAATAACATTTTTGTCTCTTACCAACATCAGAAGAGGCGACACTGTCGTAATGGTACAAATGCATTTAGTAACTGTTTGGTCTTTTGGGAACTTAATATATGACCTCATATTGAGAACCTGGGGAATTTATTTTGTTGTCATGGTATCCGATAATAAGGTTTGATCTTTCCAAGTATCATATGGAAGTTTAAGGTTCTGATATCGTCAAAGTCTTTTCTGAAAATCAGCTGATTTGTGAATCATCTCCTACGAGATCGTGAAGTTTATGGCGTCCTCGAGTCCCCTGAGTGATGCATTCAAACCCCGTCTCTTTCGATGGAGATGCAGAATGCAATAAGTCTCACATCAGTGTTTCATTAGGATGACTGAGAAGTTAACACGGACTCCCGTAATAACGTTCCCGTCTCTCTCTCTCCCTCTCTCTCTCTCTCTCTCTCTCTCTGTGGCAGATATTCGACGTCGGGGAGAACCTGATGGTGCCTGATGAGTTCACGGTGGAGGAGAAGATGACCGGGATGTGGTGGAGGCACCTGGTCGCAGGCGGAGCAGCCGGAGCCGTTTCCAGGACCTTCACGGCTCCTCTGGACCGACTCAAAGTCATGATGCAGGTGAGACGAGGACCGCAAGGTTACATAAATCAATCAATCTGAAAACCAGGGTAAAGGTGGGAGACTTCGGGGACGTGGAGGAAGTTAAGGACACTCTTATCACATCGTTATCTCATCAGTGATGCGTTCAGTGTTCAGCTTTAACATTCAGACATCCTATAACTTAGAAATAAAGTTTTTTAATTGTAGAAATGAAACTCTGAATGAAGTAATGACAGCCTCATGTCATAACTGTGTGTGTAATAATCTGATGCAAACTTGTAAGAAGTTGCTCAAGAGCAGAGTTACGTAAACTCCATAAAGTTAAAGATTAGAGGAATGTCTGGAGGGGCCAGGGTCCAGGACCTGATGTGTGACCCCAGCAGCCGACCAATCACAGCTCACTTACAGTCGTCATACCTTCGGCTGCGTTATCGTCCCACGTCATATCGGGGGGGCTAAAGGTCTCAAACTGTGCCGATTCAGGATCTGTGTCAGTGGTCCGACTGTGTCAGCTGGCATGTGGAAAGTCGACTTTGAGCCCCATTGATCAGCAGATAAAGAAATTGTGTTTTTCTGCTTTTATTGTTAATTAAACCGGCCCAGTTGGCATCGTTTGTGGGTCAGAAGAAGTCTCGGCCTACGTGTCTGAGATATCCCCGAGATAGAAAACAGAATAAATCTCAAAGTATTTTTAGTTTCCTGCGAGTGAAGAGAAAAGTTTCTGACTGTTCTTTTGG
Organism: Labrus bergylta; assembly: GCF_963930695.1. NCBI lineage: Eukaryota > Metazoa > Chordata > Actinopteri > Labriformes > Labridae > Labrus > Labrus bergylta. The sequence goes on from NC_089196.1 coordinate 36,257,100, forward strand.
TGAAATGATTCAAACGTGTTCCTCTTCCCTCTCAGGTTTATGGAACCAGAACAAACAACATGTGCATCATGAGCGGGATGATGCAGATGATCAGAGAGGGCGGCATGAGGTCGTTGTGGCGAGGAAACGGCGTGAACATCATCAAAATCGCCCCCGAGTCGGCCCTGAAGTTCATGGCGTACGAGCAGGTAAGACGCCCGACTGACCGTGTTTGTTTGTGCGTCTTCATTAAGTGCCCCCCCCCCCCCCCCCCCCCCTGGATGTCCAGTCACTAACTTTCTTTCTCAAATTGGATTCCGCAGATTAAGCGTTTAATCGGCAGCGAGAAGACGACTCTGAGCATCCTGGAGAGGTTTGTTGCTGGATCTCTGGCCGGAGTGATGGCCCAGAGCACCATCTACCCCATGGAGGTGATTAATCCGTTGATCTGCTGTAACATGAGTCACTAAGACGCCCTGTGATGGACGTTCAAAGACTTCAGAGCTGACATTTCTTTGATTTGTCCGTAGGTGCTGAAAACTCGTCTCGCTCTGAGGACGACGGGTCAGTACTCGGGGATCTCGGACTGCGCCAAGCAGATCTTCAGGAGGGAAGGACTGGGAGCGTTTTATAAAGGCTACGTCCCCAACATGCTCGGCATCATCCCCTACGCCGGCATCGACCTGGCCGTGTACGAGGTGAGACGTTACCCTGGGAGGCTTCGTGTTTCATACCGTACATTCTTCTTTCTGATGATGAAACTTTGAATCAGAGGAGGACTGTTGATCTTTCTTAACACCTTCACAGTTTCTGTCGCCCCTTTAACTCAAACACTGATTTAAAAAAAACACAAGTGTGAAAGGAAACACTGATCGAGATTTGAGTCTAAAAAAAAAGAACATTTGTTCAGTAGATATGTCAGAAATTCAAAACCAACCAGTCAGCTGGTGACCGGGTTACGTAACAGACTGTAATCGAACGCCGCCTCTCTGCTTTGTTTTTCCTGCTTTAATGAACATAAAAGAATCTAAAGAACATAATCCTGATTTAAAAAACGAGCTCAAAGAGAGTTGAAAGATTTGGCTTTATTTCTCTAATCTCGTTCCCCCCCCCCCCCCCCCCTCAGACTCTGAAGAACAGCTACCTGCAGCAGTACGGCACAAACAGCTCTGACCCCGGCGTGCTCGTCCTGCTCGCCTGCGGCACCGTGTCCAGCACCTGCGGCCAGCTCGCCAGTTATCCTCTGGCTCTGGTCCGAACACGCATGCAAGCACAAGGTGAGGCCATTGTACATGTTCTGTGTCTCAATGCAAAAAAAATGTAGTTTTTCTTCTGGACTTCTTGGGGGTGAGAACTACAAAAATGGTTGACATTCACTGAGAAAAAAGCGATTTAGAAAGTTGACTTGATACCTTTTTTTAAAAAGTTGAGTACTCGTGGAAATGTATTTTTTATTGAAGCTGCATCCAATAATATTTCATGAATCTAATCAGCAGATAATTTAAATGTTCTAGAAATTCCAATATGGCGGCAGCAGACTAAATGATTTATATCCTAAATGTTTTTATCTTTTGTCTTTGCAGCTGCGACGGGCTCGACGAGTCCGCATGCGACCATGTCCGGTCTCTTCAGGCAGATCCTACAGACCGAGGGTCCGACGGGTCTCTACAGAGGTTTGGCGCCCAACTTCCTCAAAGTGATCCCCGCCGTCAGCATCAGCTACGTCGTGTACGAGAACCTGAAGACGCAGCTGGGAGTGACATCACGCTGAAACCTGACCCTCCCCCTTTTGTTGTGTGACAACAAGAATGTGACAAGTGACCTCCCCCCCCCCACGAGGGAACCCCAGGGAGCCTGTGGCCCCGCTGGGTGTTCGTAGAGCGATCTCATTCTGTGAATGTCAGCTGATGAAAGACGAGAAGGGACACTGGTCACGTTGGAAGGCTGAGGTGGAGGTTATGGACTCTGTGAGCTCAGGAGTGTAACTGCTGCTATTTATGTTTGAGGAGAGATGTGAGGGATGGGACTGAAAGTCAAGGACCAAATGTTTATTTTTTGCCCTTTCTGCCCGGATCCTCAGCGAGAACATGTTGAGGTTATTCTTCATGTTTGAGTTCTTTTCTGTCCGCCAGTCGAACATGCAGCGTTTCGTAGCTCTACTGGGAAAAAAGCATTCTAGTTCAGGATCCTTCTCTGATAAAAAGCATTAATAATCCCTTTAAGAAGTTTTATTCTTTAAGTGTTCGGCCTGCAGGAAGAATGTCTGTGTTCCTTAAAGAGAGGGTTTTTGCACATGTGAGTTTGATCTCTCCTCCCCGTCCTGAATCAATGAATGCTAGAGGAGTATTTATTTCCATCCTGTATTTATCCTTTTTATTGTCGAGAAGAGAGCGGCGTCAGAACGCTGCATGTTAAGTTTAAACAGCCAAATGTGCGATTTAAGAATAATGCTGTGATTGTATTCAGGGTGAGAGTGTAGCGCCGGGCAGCAGCCTTAACACGTGGCGTTGAAACACACTACATGCTGCCCGCTGGGAGTTTGTGCTCATGCTGCTGTTTGAGAAAACATGAAAATAACTTTTTGTTGTGGTACAAACTGATCATGCCTGTTGTTCTAAAGAGTTAAATGTATTAATGTTCACCTCAGGTTTTAGGGCAGATTCATGTTTAATTCACAACATTTATCCTCGAAAAACGAAGGGCAGAAGAAGATGAGCAACATATTGCACTTTAATCGATGCTGGAAGGGCTCTGGAGGAATGTCGGATCAATCCAGGTGTTAAGACTGAATTCTTTTGTAAAGAATGAGTTTTTAGAGATGTTTTTTAAAGGACCATTTTGATGCAAATAAATGCAAATTCTTGTACTTCTGAGTCTCATGTCTTCCTCTGCTCAAAGTAAAGTCGAGATGTTCTGTTTGTGTGTCTAATCTCAGCACTGACCACGAACTACAACGGCCGATTACACATTCAGCGACAACAGACCCCGAGAAATCTGCTGCTATCTTTTAGTCTAATAATAAATATTCAGACTTCTCATCCTTACATTATTTCCCCCACTGTTCGGTCGTGATGTGTCGTTGCATATTTCCAAGAAAGAAGTGGAAGTAGTTTGGGGATGTTATCAGCACATTTCAGATTGATAGACAGGACAGTGGAGAGAGGCAATCGGCAAACTGTGGTGTTGAAATATGAAGCTGATGCATGATTAGTTCATGTCTCTAGAGTGGAATCTACAAATAAATAAACACAATCAACATGTAAAACAAAAAAGTAAATACCAGTGCCAACCAAAAAACATGACACATATTGCACAAGATCTGCATAAAAGGCAGCAAAAGGAAAGATGAAAAACATTTCACAGATGTCTGAATGGATGAACCCTTTGTAATAAAACGTTGCCCGTCCATTTACGATATGACAAACCATGATATGATACAATCTGACCCGGGAAGACAGGATACGGCATGATGGGATACATGTTAGATTACAATCCGCTAAGATGTATGATACAGCACGATACGCTGCAACACCACATATTTTACGATACGATGCCATGAGAACGATACGATACCAGATGATACTCGACGATACACTACGGTATATTATAGAACGATACTAAGTGATACGTTTTGTCCCCTCAGGGAAATGAGTCTTGGACTTCAGTGCTGCCTCTACAGTATGATCAAAAAATAAAAAACAAACACAATCCACGTGACCCAAAAACACAACAAAATAAATTACACAAGATCTGCATCAAACACAATATGAGTAGAGAAAAGATGAAAAATGTCAGTCAATATAAAACTAACATGGCGCTTTTATTCATTTTCATTATTCATATTGATTATTTTTCACATTGTCAAACTTTTATTGCGATGTGAATGACGATAATCAAAAGACTTTTCCGCACCGCGATTCGTTCGTGTGTGTTTTGTCCTGCGCAGCTTTCCGTATCAAAACACGGAAGCGGAGACAGCAGAATGCTAAAACTACAACCAGACACAAAAACGTATAAAAGGATCAGATGTCACTGTAACTAGCTGCATTATACATTTATTAACTTTAATTTAACCACTCAGTGTATTTAAAACGTTGTAGTTATTGTTCATCTTTATTTTATATTCGTAGTTTATTGATGTTGTTCAGAGGAAGCTAACGAGGCTAACAGGTTAGCATGGGTCACAACATGTTCCGGACCGGCTTCCTGGTTCGGGCCACACACACCCTGCTGACCTGGGTGATAACACTCACACTGTTCCTGCACAACACAGGTGAGGAACTAAGAAGAGTGATGGAGGTTAAAACGAGAAATAACAGAAACTTAAAGGACCAATCAGAGAGCTGATACAGGTATCTTACTCTCTGATCATTAAAGGACCAATCAGAGAGCTGATACAGGTATCTTACTCTCTGATCATTAAAGGACCAATCAGAGAGATGATAAAGGTATCTTACTCTCTGATCATTAAAGGACCAATCAGAGAGCTGATACAGGTATCTTACTCTCTGATCATTAAAGGACCAATCAGAGAGCTGATACAGGTATCTTACTCTCTGATCATTAAAGGACCAATCAGAGAGCTGATACAGGTATCTTACTCTCTGATCATTAAAGGACCAATCAGTGAGATGATAAAGGTATCTTACTATCTGATCATTAAAGGACCAATCAGTGAGATGTGTAGAGAGTGAGATGATAAAGGTATCTTACTCTCTGATCATTAAGGAAACATGTTGAAGTGCTGGTTGCTATGACAACAATGCAGCAGCCAGTATGTCCTCCTTCTAACTTTAGATTCTGCTCCTGAATGCTCTGGATTTGTTTGGACCAGAGAAGGTAGGCGCTTTTAAGACCCCCCCACACGGCCGTTTTGGACGCCCCTCGGTTTGTCAGATATGAGAGCAGTTATCAGGTCAACAGGTGTTGCAGCGATGGAAGCGGTCAAGAGAAGTGGTTCAGATAGAAGTGATTGTTTATTTCACGTGTCTGTGTTTCCAGATGTTTGAAGAGTGGAAACAAAGGTTCCACCATCAGTGCAAAGACATTTCACCCCACACAGATCAGAAAGAAGAATCATAAAGAGGAGGGGGGGGGGGGGGGTAGTTTTCATGTAAATCATGTTGGATGGTCTCTGTGTTTGAAATGGGTTGTATAAATAACGTTTCCTTGCCAAATCAAACAGAGGTCAACGAGTGCTTTCTGGACTTTACACACGTGAGTTACACAAGAAGTCCAGAACGAACCCGTTTAGAAATACTCCACTGTTTACCTTCCTCCTGCTGCAGCCAACTGTCACTAAGTTTAAGGCCCTAGGTATTGGTCGACCTCCCCGCAGCAGGAGATCGTCGATGTTTAAAGGAGCAGTATGTAACTCTGACACCCAGTGTTTCAAACGGGTACTGCAGTCTAAATTCAAAACATTGGAGAGAGAGCGGTCGGTGCGTTTCAGATTTCTGAGCTGGTAATGACGTCACACCCGAGTTAACCACGTTCCAGATGCTGCTGCATTGTTGCCATAGCAACCAGCACTTCAACATAGCATGTTTCCTTAATGATCAGAGAGTAAGATACCTTTATCATCTCACTCTCTACACAGCTCACTGATTGGACCTTTGATTCAAGACACAACACCGCCGGTCTATTTGGAGGCTGCTGGAAAAAACAAAACCTGAAAGATGTTTTGTGTGTTTTCAGATCTGCGGAAGTGTGAGGAGCGAGGAGAGCTGCTGCTGCCGGTTCTGTTCTGCCTGGTGGTCGTGCTGTCGGTGCTTTTATACTTTGCTGTTTCCTTAATGGACCCTGGCTTTGTCCTCACAGACGCTGCGAAGGTGAGACCAACTCGAGGTCTCCTTTGTCTCAAGCGCAGTTTGAATGCTGAATGCAAAGTATCTCTGAGGTTCCCTTCCTTGCACTGGTACGACTGTTGCACATGTGCACACCTCTACGTTGATTTTACTCTTGATGACGACCTTTGGTATTGTTTCGTCCCAGCAGGAAGGGTGCAAACAGGAAATAATCTTAAGCAAATAAACCTCAAGATTACGGAGATATCTTCTTTCCCTCTCTGTCCTTCAGTGTAGGTCAGGAGTTTGTGTGTGAGTGTGTGTAAGAGTGTGACCCTCAGTGTGTGTTGTGCAGGGCGTTCAGGGCTCCAACGAGGAGATGGAGACGATGATTCCTCAGTCTGCGACCCCTCGGCTGCGGCGCTGTGGATACTGTCTGCTGCAGGTAACGTCCTGCTGCTGCGAGCTGCAAGCTCATCCTCAACGTGGGATCTGTTTGTGCACATTTTCTTCTTCTCTTCTTTACTTGAATTGTTGGGAACACTCTGCAGTGAACTCTGAACGTATCAGAGCTATTTTAAAAGTTTTGTTCCTTTAATCAACTTTTGGGTTTCAACAACTTTGGCTTTTTGTAGTTTGATGAAGAAGTGTTTAAAGGTGAAACTTTTCTCTCCTTTTCTTTTTCGAGCAGCAGCCAATGAGAGCCAAGCACTGCCAGACGTGTAAACGCTGCGTCCGGCGCTTCGACCACCACTGCCCGTGGATCGAGAACTGCGTGGGGGAGAGGAACCACCGCTGGTTCATCGTCTACCTGCTGGTGCAGCTGCTCGCTCTGCTGTGGGCTCTTCACATCGCTCTGTACGTCTGATAACACCACCCACTCCCACTCCCACAACCCCCCCCCCCCCACCCGTCTGTCGCTTTATGATAAACGCCCTTCAAACACTTCCAGCTTTCTCAGTATGAGTCAGTCAGACTAGTGTGCACTTTGTTCTGCAGGTTATCTCTGCAACTTTGGGCTGAATTAGGACACTTGAGGGTTTTTGAGGACAGCAGTAAACAGATGGACTCATCTTTGTTTGTTTTTGGTAAACAGAAGCTTTAAAGTGTTGCTCAGAGTTTTAAAGTTCAGGTGACTCTCATCGATCAGTCCTATGGGCTTTAAGTTAAAGTCCTTGAATGAATGTGAAGCAGGTAGACTATAGGTTGGGTTTTTCACCCCCAGCTCTTAGAGGGTCCATATCATCATAAAACAGTAAATACACTGTTTATGATTATAGACGAAGAAGAAAACACAATGACTCGATTGAACCGCTGACAGGTTTTAAAGATAATTTCTATGACGTTTTAAAAAACAAGAAAAAAACACACGCTGCCGTTAAGTGTGAAAGCCCTACATGTGTCACTCGTTTGCTCTGGTCTGAATCATGGACCAGGTTGTTCCATTGTTGCATAAAAACCTCAAGTTTGGTCTGTGTTCACACGGGGACGTTTACAACCTCAAGGTCTCCAGGACGTGACTGAAAGCCATCAAATCCTTCACACAAGACATCAGAAGCAGCATGAAAAGAAACATTAACAGAGGACATTTAGAGGTTCTTAGTCTGCACGACTCTCTGCTGCAAGAAATCTGAAAATCTGATTATTTCAGACTTTCCCCCAATTTTTTTTAAAGTCAATTTATTAAAAAAATAAGAGTTTACATAAAACAAGGCTTAAGTTACCTTTTGTTTAATGTTTAGCTCGACCAATGAAAAAGCTTGATTTTATTATTAATCAATATATTAGAATAAATACAAATAAAACCACTTTCTAACTTATAAATTCTACAAAATTGGCTGAAATTTAATTATAATGTCCATGCATCAAATTTCAGCTCAGCCATCACAGGTCTAATCAGTACCACCTATAACCTGCAGGGGGCGGTGCAAAGTTTACCCTCAGCCTGCCAGGCATAATTCAGTGCAGAGAATAAACCTCAAAATCAAAGAATCTCTGCCAGGTGTGACGCTGATTTGGTCTCTTTCAGGTCTGGGATCTCATCCAGCGTGTCGTGGGAGCTGTGGTTCAGAGTGAACGGCTTCCTGCTGGCGGCGCTGGGCGTGGTCGGTGTTTTCTCCGTGGTGGTCGTGCTGCTGCTGGGCTGCCACCTCTACCTGGTCTCCGTCAACTGCACCACCTGGGAGTTCATGTCTCGACACCGGATCTCGTACCTGAAGAACTGCGGGGACGAGGAGAACCCGTTCGACCGAGGAGTCTTCTGCAACCTGTGGGATTTCTTCTGCATCTGCAGGACGGTGATGTGGGAGAAAATGTACCAAAGAAACACCTGGAATACAGTCTGACCTTCAAACAGACCACAGCTCAACATCTGGACTCGAGTCAGACGATACACTCGGGAAGAAAATCCGTGATAAACCTCACTGCCGTCCTGCGAGGATATGATTTTTATTTCCCTTAGCAGTGAACTGTAGCACCATAAACACCGAACATATCACTGAACACTGAAACACGACTGTTAAATAGATATTTGGGGTATCTACTCGGGATGTTACAATTCTCAATATAAAATCGGTACGGCATCCACGGTTCAATACGCGCTTGTGTGGTTTACGGGTTTGTAACGTTAGCAGGCTGTGACGTTAACTGTAAAGTTAGCAGGTCGTCATGCAGCCATCAGCTGATCCATGCAGACTGGGTGAGAGTGAACAGTGAAGCAGCTCTTCAAACAAAGTCACCACACAAAATGAGATATCAACGCTAGTCTACCAAAAACATCTGAACTGAATCAACTAAAAACCACGTATTGAACGTATTGAACTGTGGGCTGACTGTATTGTTGCATCTCTAATATCCACAACTTAAACCAACTTTATCTTTCAGGTCTTTTTATCAAAAGAAAGAAAGTAAAGGCCTCCATGTTTTTTTCTCTCAGGTCTGGTCACCACGTCCTCTTTTCACTTTCTTCTCGTGTTACCGGGTGAAAGTGGTGACCCTAAACGTGAACACTAACTGCCTCTCTGTCTCTTCTAATGAACGTGCCTTTGCTGTAGTGTGAGTGTTTGTGTGTAATTGTTTGATTTTAATTTAATGTGAGATGATCGTCACACCAGGAAATGTTTTTTTTTTTTACTGTTTGTATTTATTGACAACAAGAGAAGATTAAAACACTGATGATATGCATGTTGTTAGAGAGTACATCTGTACACATTCCTAGTCAGGATGCTTCACATACATAAATACAGTTCTGACACATAAATAACATGTTATATTCAGCAGCATTAACTTAAAGTGCTACAGTCGCTAAATCAACGCCTCCTCCTACGTTTATTCCTAATGTAGCGAACGCCGCTCTGCTGACGGTAAACGTTTCAGAGATACTTCAGCAGGACGTGAGGTGTTGAACTCTCAGGATTCATGACTCGTTTAAAGAACAACTTAACACACCACCTTAACACCATCTCATATCAGAGCTCCAACAGGTAAATATTCTCTCCACGTACGGGGGGTAAATAAGTGACCAAATTACCTGATGGGATACGGAGCGCCTAAAGCAGGGGGAGGGGCTACTGTGGTCACGTCTCAAATGATAGGACACTCTTAAACACACAGTACATAATTACCACCACCAGGGGGCTCTCAATTAAAACAATAATAAAAGACGGTGTCAAGGCCGGCAGAGAATCATGGGAGTGGTTCTCTGCTGCTCCCCTTCCCCCCTACCCCCCCCCCCCCCCCCCGATGAAAATGAACTCTTGCGTTGTGTTTTCCACATACTCCGTGCACGCAGTGTTCTGGTAGCGTCGAGCACTACGCCACCGAGCACTACGCCACCGTTCACTACGCCGCCGTTCACTTCAACTCTTCTCAGGGATTGTGTTTTCAAAGCGAGCGCCGCGGTCCGCCACTAAATTCTGCTCCGTTACAAATACGCTGCGAGTCCAGTCAAGCAGGACAGAATAGAACGACCCGTACAGGAATCAGACAAGGAAACGCACAGAGCAATTTCAACATAAAACTGTCTTTATTCCCACGTGATCTTGTAGTTCTATTTTGATCTTGTAGTTCTATTTTGATCTTGTAGTTCTATTTTGATCTTGTAGTTCATGGCTGCGCTAAATTTCCGACAGAGAACACCATGGCGCTGACGGACTGCGGCGCAGATGTAGTATGTGGAGAATTTTGGTTAAATCTCTTGAGGAAGACGATGTGCAGATGACCGCCTGATGAACATAAACCCATACAAACATTTAATGTACTCGCTCTTAAAAGTGAAAGTGGTGTTAAATTACTCTTTAAACGTTCTTTAACTGAGTGAGTAAATTAGGATTTTTAGTTCAGTTTCCACGGAGCGGTCCGGTCTGGTTCAGTACGGTTTGGTACGGTAAACCCTGATCCTGCTTACCCTTACTTGGTAAGCGGGGTGATTGTGTGGATGGCGATAGCCGCGTCAGGTACGTAATAGCGTGACATCATAGCAGCGCGACACAGTGAACCCCGGCAAAATAATAAACAGAGAAGAAGGGGCAACAATGGAGGATGTCCAGAAGAGGTCAGCACCTCCGAGGTCATCCATGGGGCGGAGCTACACGCTGACATCAGTCACAAATCAAAAACATCCTTTAAACTACTCTTTTGTGAGCCATGGGATTTTTAAACATGGCGTGTTTTGTGTTTGTCTTTTAATACCACTGCTGCACAGGAAGTGAAGATTCTATCGACCAATCAACACACTAGTCTAGCTCCGCCCTTTAGGGTCTGATCGGTACGCTCGGCACCCCAACAGAAGGGTAGCAAAAATGTTGGACATTTACTTTGGTACCATTCTCAACTTTTGACAGTAGAAAGGCCAATAAATGCGTGACCTACCGAACCAAACTGAACCGCACCGCTTGGTGGAAACGGGCTGAACCAGTAAAAATCAAGTAAAAGCTTCGTCCCTGCCGCTCCTCTTCTTCCTCGTCTTTTATTGCACTGACATCATAATAGCTCAGTATCGCAGAATATGATTTGCTAAATAGAAAATACAGATATGTTCCTCTATACTATGGCTATATTAGATTCTCTATGGCTTCTTTAATAACGCTAGCTATTACAGGATATCTAGTGCACAAGTTCACCACGGTGCCATGCACTACTACCTCTGTAACGGAAAACAGCTGGTATGTGAACGTGTGTTTTCTCAAGCGATGAGGGAATGATTGGACTTGTTTTTTAAAGGCTTGTAACCAGAAACTGTGTCAGCTTTGATTCTTTTGTTTTGGTGTAGGCAGTGAGCGAAGTCTGTCACAGTGATGCATAGAAACGGCAGCACATACTGAACCTCAGAGGGATAAATAGTGAAAGATTATTATTAATAAGCAAAGGCCACAAAGCAAGCTGAATCTGTCTCCAACACACAGGATGCCTGAAGAGGTTACAAGAGGCACCTGCCCAGTAAAAAGTTAATTTGTAAGACAAATAATGATTGTGACAAACTGATTAGCTTCATAACAGAATGATTACTTCGTGCTTTACATGGTGTTTAAAGTTGGAATTTTGAACTTGAATAGCAGGCTATTATTCTACTAAATCATATTTTATTGTTGATGTATTTTCATGTGGTTTTCATTGGCCTCCATGTTTCTTTCCCCTTATCCACACATGCACTCTTTATAAAAGTTTCTTTATATTCAGTGTTAGCTGGTGCATTAGTCTCCATCATGTCCCACAGGTAGAAAGGAGCAGGTACTTCATAGTGTGTTAGTTTGATGCTAACACATAATGGTAATTGCCATTAACCGGCTAACATAATTAGCACAGCGATAATTAACGATGTTCGTAAAATAGAAAGTTTCTATCATCTCTACAGTCTGTAGCCTAACGTTACAGCTGTGTAACTGGTCTAAAGTCAGTGACCTGATTAATTTAGCCCAAAAGAAACTAAAAGTCGTTAATTTTAGCCTATAGGCTAACGTTATAGCTAAGCGGGTCAGTTTGTTACTAAGCTAATTTGGGGTTAAGGTCTTATGAGTTTGCTAACTACGCTTAATTGTTATACGTTTTCAAGTTGTTCAAATTAAAGTCCAGAAACTGTTGTTAATTATTTAGTTAATTTTGTTTACTTTCAGTTAGTGATTAAGAAAACTAGTAGCTAGCATTAGCATATTGACATCTGAAGTTTATAGGCTCAGCTGGGCGGCTAACTAGCTGGTTTAGCTAGCACTAACAGGTGGCTAACTAAACTGAATCCTGGATTTTTAGGCCGACATAAATGCTGGATGATTCTAACATGTGTTTGGTAAACAGCTGGGACCAATAGGTCTATATTTACAACAGTTTCTTGTCTGTAATTAAACCCATCAGCTCCAAATGTTTGGATAAAGATGGTGGTGATCTGAGTGTTGTAAGAAAACAGTAAGAAGAGCTGATAATGCAACAAACTCTTCAAGCATCCCGTTTCACAGTAGTTACATTTGTCTGTATAAATATTTCATTTGACCAAAGCTTGTCATAGAACTCTGAACTGCAGGACTGGTTTCTGGGACGGTCAGACACAGGGTATATAAAGGACTACAATCACTTTCATTGCTTTGTTAAAAAAGGAAAAGAAGATGCTGCCGTATTATCGGATCAATAATTGATTGCTCATTTGATAATTGGTTAAAACAGTCAGCAAAAATCAGCCATGGGATCTGATGAAGTCTTCTGTTATCCAGATTGATCACTGACTTATGAAGACCATGGTGGGAAACTCTGGGCTGCACGGTGGTGCAGTGGTTAACGCTGTCCCCTCACAGTGAGGAGGTTCCTGGTTTGAATCCCCGTCTGACGGGAGTCTCTCTGTGAGGAGGTTCCTGGTTTGAATCCCCGTCCTTCAGGAGTCTCTCTGTGAGGAGGTTCCTGGTTTGAATCCCCGTCCTTCAGGAGTCTCTCTGTGAGGAGGTTCCTGGTTTGAATCCCCGTCTGACGGGAGTCTCTCTGTGAGGAGGTTCCTGGTTTGAATCCCCGTCCTTCAGGAGTCTCTCTGTGTGGAGGTTCCTGGTTTGAATCCTCGTCCTTCAGGAGTCTCTCTGTGAGGAGGTTCCTGGTTTGAATCCCCGTCTGACGGGAGTCTCTCTGTGAGGAGGTTCCTGGTTTGAATCCCCGTCCTTCAGGAGTCTCTCTGTGAGGAGGTTCCTGGTTTGAATCCCCGTCCTTCAGGAGCCTCTCTGTGTGGAGTCTGCATGTTCTCCTCGTTCATGTTTGGGTTCTCTCCTGGTTCTCCGTCTTCCTCCCACAGTCCAAAGACATGCTCGTTAGGTTGACTGCTCACTAAATTGTGAATGTGAGTGTGTCTGGTTGTCTGTCTCTATATGTCAGCCCTGTGATTGACAGGCCACCAGTCCACGGTGTAACCCCGCCTCTCACCCAATGACAGCTGGAATTGTCTCCAGCCCCCCGGTGACTCCGAACAGGATAAAGCGGTACAGATGATGGATGGATGGTTGAAAACTTGAATTTAATTTTTGTAAATTAATTTGTATTCTTCCTGCAGCATCAAAACTCCTGTGAATGTGTGTGGTGGTTGATTACAAAATAATGACGGATGTTTACGTCTGACGCTGTCAAACGTCCCAGATACGAAACAAAAGTATGTTTGCCTGTTTTGTTTCCCACCCTGGTCTTTCCTGCTCCTCGTTCACCCATGCAGGGCGCAGAAGTCGAAGTCTGCGAAGGCTTCCTGCTGCTCTGCAGAGAGGATGAACGGTTTGGACGGCGGCGACAGGATCGGCTGCAGTCGGGTGAAGTCGCTGTCAAAGTTACTGACGTCCATCGACTCTTTGATCGCCGGCAGGAACGGAGGTTTTAGTGTCTTGGCCAGGAGAGCTTCCCAGTCGATGGTCTGAGAGAGAAAAATGGAGATCATGAAAGGGAGGACAGTGCTGGAAATCAGGGAGCTACTCATGGAGGGCGGGGGGTCGACAGGTTGGACCTGAACCCGTTTATCAACATAAATCATATGTTGATTCTACACATAGACTGTGTAGTGGCTATTTGTCCAAAAACAAATCTAAATAAACTAATATCAAACATAATCAAGAGACCACTGATGCACCATGGGGATGTGATGTACACAGGCAAAGGAAGTCCAATGTCCATGCAAGAGATCTGCAGTTTATTGGTGGTTTATTTAAAGAAAGCAAACAAAAGAACAAAGAAAATCGTGGCTCCTGCTGCCTCTCATAGTCCCACCCAGGTGCATGCTGGTCCTCTACCTGCCTCTGGTGCCCACAGTGTTACCCAAATACCTAACAAAAAAAATATTAATACAAAACTAAATTTACTAAACAAATAACTAGCAAAAAAGAAAATATTACCCAAAATCTATTCTAGATAAAGAAAACATGTAGAATAATTAAATAAACAACAACACCCAAATATTAGTAAACTAAATACAAAAACTAATTCTAACAATGAAATATCTCCAACAGACTGTAACAGTAGTCCTGGATGGTTTTCAAAATGTAAAAAATCTCTTTACCTCAAAGTATTCGTCTCCTTTGACTTCGTTTGCATCCCTCTCTCCAGCTCCGAGTCTTTTCAGAGGATTTTTCTTCAGGAGCTGTAGCAATCGATCAATCAGTCAGTCGATCAATAAACATTTATTATTGTTGAGTAAAACACATCCCGGGTCCTCCCAGTCTGAGTGAAATACTCAGCTGTTTGTGTTCACACATGCACCTCACCATGAACACTTCAGGAGTTTCTCAGGAGTTTTGTGTTAGTGTGAAAGCATTAACAACATCATTTATAAATAATATGGTGAACTCATTGAGTCAGTAATGGCGACCAGGTGAAGACGGTTTTACCTTCTGGACGATGCAGACGACATCAGGAGGAAGAGACGCTGGATACTGTACGTCATCATTAACGATGCTGTCGAACACCTCCTCCTCGTCCTCGCCCGGGAACGGAGACTAGGAGGTCAAAGAGAGACGAGGAGGTCAAAGAGAGACTAGGAGGTCAAAGAGAGACGAGGAGGTCAAAGAGAGACGAGGAGGTCAAAGAGAGACGAGGAGGTCAAAGAGAGACGAGGTGGTCAAAGAGAGACGAGGAGGTCAAAGAGAGACGAGGTGGTCAAAGAGAGACGACGAGGTCAAAGAGAGACGAGGTGGTCAAAGAGAGACGAGGTGGTCAAAGAGAGACGAGGAGGTCAAAGAGAGACGACGAGGTCAAAGAGAGACGAGGAGGTCAAAGAGAGACGAGGAGGTCAAAGAGAGACGAGGAGGTCAAAGAGAGACGAGGTGGTCAAAGAGAGACGAGGAGGTCAAAGAGAGACGAGGAGGTCAAAGAGAGACGAGGATGAATTATTTCATGAAGAAGCTTCAGACAGAAAGAAAGTCAGAAGAGAATTAGAAGTGCAACCTCTCCCACGAGCATCTCGAAGATGAGGACGCCCATCCCCCACCAGTCCACCGCTCGCGTGTAGTTGTCGTCCGTCAGAACCTCCGGAGCCAAAAACTCAGGAGTCCCACAGAAGGTGGAGGTCCGGTCCCCGTGACCCATCCCTGACAAAAAGCATCAGCCGACATCTAGTTAAGAAAAGTTCTGAATAAATTAAGATACAAAATGTGAGAAATAAAAGCCTCAGTGTGTCGGATTTTATAATCACAGAAAGGTGTTTCCAGACCGAACAAGAAGAGGAACTACCCCCCCCCCCCCCCCCCCCCAGTCTACCTGTGTATGTTATGACATCATGGCTAATGACCAAATCATTATTATCAGTCACTACATATCTTACACATTGCTCCTTTAAATCCTCTTTTGTAAAATGAAAATAAAACCTGACTTCATCAGTGCGGTGGAAAGAAGAGGAAAGTCGTAACCTTTGTGTTACATAAATTCACCTTCTTTACAAAGTCCGAAGTCGGTGATTTTAATGAATCCGTCTGCGTCCATCAGCAGGTTGTCAAGCTTCAGATCTCTGCGTACAAACACACAGAACATGTCGTTACTCCCTGGAGTCTCCCGTGCGGTGACATCACTGCGAGCGAGAGAAACACTCACCTGTAGATGATTTTATTCAGGTGCAGGAACTCCAAACCAAGAACGACACACGCTGAATAAAACCTGCACATGACGACAGCGTGAGAGGATTCATTTTAACATTCAACATTAAAACGATGATCAGTAATAAAGACCAGGATGAGATGCACAGAAAGTGTAAAACAAACACAGAAGAAGACAACATCTGAGGGGAGGAGTCTGTAAGGATCGGGGGGACTTGTGTTACCTGGTCTGGGCCTCGGAGAAGACGTCGTTGTGGATGTGGATCATGAGGTCTCCGCCCGGTAAGTACTCCATGACGAAGCAGACGTGGTCGCTGGTCTGAAAGCAGCCGTGAAGGTTCACCAGGAACGGATGTCTGGACGCGTTGATCATCTCAAAAATCCTCTTCTCACTCATGAGGCTGCAGAACGACACCTCAGGTTAACACTTAGAATGACCCTGAACGTATCACTAACACGCCCGCCGACAAGGGGTGTCAACCGGGTCAGGTCCCGGTCCCGGCAGAGACACACGGCAGGCCTCTTTACTCCCATTAAAACAAAAACACCATCTTCAGACCTCGATTACAAAAAAAGTATCTGTATGATTTAAAGATCTCAACCTGCTCCTGATTGGTCAGCCCTGATTTCTAACTCATAAGGAACACCTGTGTCATTCTGCTGCAGCTCACTCAGACAAACACACCTGTCCACTTCATCCCGAGTCACGATGTCTTTTTTCTTCAAGGCTTTGATGGCGTACAGTTTCCCTGTCTTCTTGAACTCGGCCAGCAGAACCTATACAGACAGATTCACAAAACAACACCAGCTGAGGAAAAAACATGAGAGGTCGACGACGCAGCTGATCGAGTGTGATGGAGACGTTTTTTGAAGAGTTACCTTCCCAAAGTGTCCTCGACCCAGGACGGAAATGTATCGGTAATCTTCCATCTGCATCCTAGAGAAAAGATAAATGTAGAAACATTACGACCAGGTTTAAGTCTTTAAATGTTAAAAGATGAATGTAGAAACATCACGACCAGGTTTAAGTCTTTAAATGTTAAAAGATAAATGTAGAAACATCACGACCAGGTTTAAGTCTTTAAATGTTAAAAGATAAATGTAGAAATATCACGACCAGGTTTAAGTCTTTAAATGTTAAAAGAAAAGAAGTGAGTGTATGTTTACTTTAGAGCAGAAACGGATTGATCCTCACTTTCTTCTGTACCGTTAATGGACGACTGCAAACAGAGAGAGACATCTTTTCAGATAATGAATCATGTCTGCCCTCTGGTGGAGGAAGAAGGGCTCTGCATTTGTTTAAATACGTCAGCGAAAGAGGAATAATGTTGATTTAATTCAATTCAACCTTTATTTATACTCTAAAGATCATTGAGGGCCAACCCTCAATAATTAGAAAACAGACATTAAATCAAAAAGAAAAACAAGAGAAAGATAAATACAAGACTGCTAAAATCAGTCTACAAAAGTCTAAAATGTACTAAGATAACTAAGCGAGTACAAAACTGCAATAAATAAACACACTTATGTAAAACAGTTACAAACAGGTTGGGAGGCTTAAAATCAGGTTTCTAAAATGCCCAAAAGGTAAAAGTTCATTTCCCTCAAGAAGATGCTGTATATTGTTCCAAGAGTCCGGTGCAGAATAAGAAAAAGCAGATTTTCCAATTTGACTCAAGGAACATTGAACAGTAAACGTCTTGAGGAACGTGTTAACGTCCAGTCGAGAGATGGATGAGTTCTGTCCGGTATGAGGGTCATGTTTCTGTGAGAGCTTTATAAATAAAAAGAAACTGCACAAACTGGAAACCTTTCAGGAGACAACAACATGTTAGTTGTTTCTCTCAACCTTCAGAGAAAGGAAGGAATATAAAAGATCACCATGAGTTATCACAGCAGAGCATGGTGGATAAGACTCTTCATCTTCTTGTTTAATCGTTTATAACGTTGGAAACCAAATCACTCAGGCGTTTGTTTTTCTTTCACTCCTTCACTTTTGGTTAAAGGACTGAAACTAAAGATTACCTGTTTCCCTTGTGAGGCAGGCACAGGTGAGGTTTTGTGTTCAGCAGTGGTGATGATAGTGGAGGCATCGTCTTTCCGATCAAGGCCGGAGGGAGACGTCTGATCTTCATCGAGGCTGATTCTGATCACTGGAGCTTCACTGCACATGTCCAAACACAGAGTCAAACAAAAAGCTAAACAGATATATCCATATTTCAAGTTTCATCATCTCTGACCTTGGCAGTGCAGTCGTGGTGTGAGGCTCCTTCTCGGGGGGGCGTGAGGCGTTGTTGGTCATGGCGTCGGGGGTCGGAGAGAGAGACGAGCTGAACGTGGTGAAGGAGCTGTATCGAGGCAGGATGTTCATCATCAGGTGACCCCACGTGGCCAAGTTCATGTTCATCTGAGCCGCTCTGAGGAAGTTTTTCCCTGAAGAGGAAAACGAACCGACGACGAGTGAAACAACAGAAAACATGAACACAAACCACCTCTCCCCGTCGATCGCCCGTACCTCTCTCTTTAGTGAAGATGCATCGCTGACGTCTCAGCTTCGGCTGCCGCTCTACGACCGTGTCGATGAATCGTAGCTGGAGATTACAGAACAGCTGATTTAAACTTTTAAAAAATATGGTTGTCCATCACCTGAGGACTGGAAACCATGTTAAAAAAATATCAAAACAATAAAGACGTTGGCAATAAATTCATCCACTAGAAACAGAAAGAAACAGAACATCGCCGATAGACTTCCTTCCTCTTCCCAGAAATAAGATGAAATCATCTCCAGCAGATATTTTTAAGGACAAGCCGGCAGCTCGTTGTTCGTACCTCAGCATGAAGGACGCCCTGCGGCTCCAGTCTGAACTTGTGGTTCAGGTTTTGGTTCTCCATCAGCTCCTCCAGGCGCAGGAACTTGACACCGCATATCGTCCTCCGATCGCCCCAGAAGACTCCGACCTCCAGCTCTCGAGACTGTCAGCAGAGAGAATAATTATCATTTCTTTCTCTGATATCTGAGCTGCAAACAGACTGAGCACCAAGTTTCCCTTGAAGGTTTTTATAGACAAGGAGTTTATACTAAACACAGCAAGAGGACAGGACAGCAAATGTCAAAACAAAAACATGAAAGTGACAAATAAGTTATGATGGAAAAGAGCTGCACATGGTCTGAAAGGAATAAGGTGTGAGGATGTAAAGAATGTGAAGTTAAGAGTGCTGTGCAGAGTAATGAAAGTCTGCCACTGATGTGATCATTTGCAGGTATAAGGGAGACACCTGGTGGTCACAGACAGAACTACAACAACAGCAACATCACAGTAAGTACATCTCCTCACTTGCTTCTTAGCCCCTCCCTTCAGAGATGCATGGAGAGACAAATCAGAGGAGAGAAGAGACGCCCTTTCCTCCTTGGCGTCAGTCACATAGCAGACATCCGTTCTCTCAGACTTTGATTCTCTTCATAATTTAATTAAAGAGAACAAATCACCGGATCTCAATCCAAACCCCGACTCACGGTTAGCTCGAATAAGGAAACAAGCTGGTGTCTTCTCTGTGTTTCATTGATGCTCGATCTGGTCAAAGGCGGGACAATATTCAAAAGTTATTCTCAGTGTCTGGACTCACCCGCTCCAGCTGGATGCAGAACCACTGATCCCAGCTCAGCCTGTCGGCGGCAGCCCAGCGTGACCAACCGACCACCCTGGTGTCGAGTCTGAGCACCGCGCTGATCTCGGCTGCTGAGGGTCAGGAGGAGACACATCACTGAGTTTTAAAATATGTCTGAAAAGTGAGGCAGATGATGTGACATGTTTTTTTAAACCTGCATTCTTTCTAACGGCCAGCAGGGGGCGACTACACTGCTCTCCTGTCAGTAGATGTCAGATTTATTCCCTCAGTAAACATTTTCCTGATGAGTTTATGGTCTCAATCTTTAGTTTCACATTAAACAACAACCGCTGTCCCCCCTCCCATATTTATATATGAACCCAGAAGACGATATAAAGAACCCCCTACAGAGATCAAAACATGTTATCATAACCTGTGCAGGAATAAAAATAGATACCAATGTGCAATTTATCAAAAACCTACAACTGCAGGATTTTGCTCTTCAGCACCGCCTTCATTTCCACCTGACGTCGTTTACAGTCGGGGAAACAGTCAAATAAAAGTGCTGCGTGTCCACTCACCTGATTCTGCGTCTGTCGTCTGAGCAGCCGGGGAAACGTCCTCGTCTGGACTCGGGTGGTTCTCCTTCTCAGAGACTGTCGGAGGTTTTAGTAAATCCTCACATCCAATGAGCCGGACTTCAAGTTTACCTAAAGAAAAAAAACAACAACAACAGAAGTGAATATTGTAATTTCTTTTTTCTTTTTCTGAGAGTCCTGATTTTATTACCTGGAGAACTCTGAAAGAACATGGGATACTGTGGCATGTAGACGCCTTACCACCGGTTTCAGATGCCGCCTCAGCCAGGTGACATAACAGCGACGGCAACGAGAGAGTCTTACTCGATGACGTGATCTAAAAGTGCTAAGCCCACAATAATCCACAGGGGTCTCATTGTTCTCCCATTTCTTAATTGACGAGGTTTGTGTTGTGAAAAATAAACATCACAGGCGCCTGCACAAATATAAAGCAGGATATGAGTATTTATCATGTCTACAGGCTCTCTGTCACCTCCTCATGAGAGGACTCTAATCCTGCACGGGACACTCCTCTGGAGTTAAGATTGATTTTGAATCCTGATAAAAGTAAACTCAGGATGTTTTCAAACTCAAAGACAGTTTGTGCAGCACTCAGCAACAAAAACAAGTTAAAGAAGCTTTTTTTGTTTTTTTCAGAGATAAGTCTGGATTTCCTTTGATGCACACCCCTGTTTTATCACGGTGATGTTTTATATATTCATGCATCTTCTAAGTGCCTTAAATATTTGGATACTGTTTATCATGGTGCGTTGAAATACATAACAAATCTCAGCGCCCTGACTCATCATTGTACTCTACATAACCGAGTCAGCCGGCCTGCTTTGTCTCCGCCAAGACAAAAATCATCGACATAACCTTATTTAAAAAGCTTTATCCAATCTGCTTCCCTCATCATGTGTAATTGTTTTTATAAGTCCAACACTTATTATTGTTTTCTGTCTTAAAACGGGGAAAAGGAGTTTCAGTTTCTCTGCTCCTGCGGTCCAGAACCTCCTGCAGGACGATTTGTGTCTGGGGGAGCTGGTATGAGGATCTGATACTCAGGTCTGACAAAACACTTCTAATCTTCAGTGTGTGTTTCTATTCCTGGTGGTGAATCTCAGAGATGACAGTTGACCAGAATGAGGGCAGCGTTTAAAAATAAAACCTTTCATGTTTGAGTGATAATAAATCTTTCAGACAGAAGCCTTTAATCAGAGCCGTCTGCAGCGGCTCACGAGCTCTCTCTCTCTTCCTCTTTGTCTTTATTTCACAGCCGCCGCACTCAGAGCTGAGGGGCAGAAAATCACCTCCAGTGTCCCCGCGCTCGGAGACTCGCTCTCATTATTCGGTGCCAGCAGAGCGACTCCAGGATTTGTCTCCTCGTTACATCATCAGAAGGATTTTTTTTTTTTTTAAATGTGGCCTTTTCTTGGCCTCGTGCAGAAAGAGACTGGCTTACCACTGAACCGTCCAAAACCAACAGATTACATGTTCTGATTATTCACGGCCAGAGGTCGGCGTGCTGTGAACCGGGTTCAAGCTCTGGGCACACACCAGGCTGCCCAGAACAGCTGCATGTTTCCTTAATACCTAATGTCTGAGGTATTCAAGTGGTATCGTGCAGAATCCACAAAACCGAGCTGAATATGAGGACAAATTCAACCATGAAAGCTTGATGCATTAGTGTGGCCCACTTTCTCATAAGGACACTCTTTCCCTCTGCCGTTACTGCATGTGGGAGGAGCACATATTTCTATGTGAGATTGACAGGAGGATTGGTGCAGTGTCAGCAGTAATGAGGGCATTTTACTGGACCGTCATGGTGGAGAGCCTGAAGGCAAAGCCTGCGTCCATCTTTGTTTGAATCCTCACCTGTGGTCATGAGCTTTAGGAAGCTACTGAAAGAATGAGATCGTGGACACAAGGATTGCGGCAGAGCAATTTCCTCAGTATGTCCTCCTTCTAACTTTAGATTCCGGTCCTGAACGCTCTGGATTTGTTTGGACCCCCCCCCAGAAACGTGCTCAAACTAGGATCAATATTGGAGATGCTTTTGAAAAATGGAGAGAGGTTAGAACACAGAAAGGTTTACAGACCCATGCAGAGCTGGATAAACACTGAAGCTTCAGAGTCCACCACATGGTGACCTGAGTGAGCATCCACTCTAGAGAGGAGGGGGGAGACAGCTCTCTATGATGTTTAGAATTCAGACTGCAGTACCCATTTTAACCACTAGGTGTCACAGTTACATACTGCTCCTTTAAATTTGTGCTCTTCAAAGTTCAGACTCCTAAAATGAAAACCATAAATGGAACAGACCTGTCAGGGAGGCGGGTCTGATGGAGAAGATGGACGGAGAGGGGGACAGGGGACACACAGGTCTGGAGTTCTGGGGAGACGGAGGAGTGTTTGAAGGGTCGACGCCCCCTGCAGGTGGCTGTAAAGACTCCTGGCTCTTTTCTTTCAGGCATTTCTCCAGAGAGAGCCGCAGAAGATCCAGCTTCTGGGACGACTCCTGCACCCGGGACTGAGCCTGACGGAGAGAAAAACAATTACAGATTACAGACTGTGAAGCCCCTCACACAGGCACCTCACATCAGGAAACTATCTCTGTCAGACGGGAGGGGAGGGGCGGGGACACATCAGAGGACTCATGAAACCTGTTTGGATCATGGAGGACACTTTTTAAATGAGTTTGAACTTAGAATACAATCTTTGCTTACATTTTTAATGTAACTTTATTCATTCCACGATGAAGTTAAGTGGTAGAAAATAAGTGTACAGTTGCATGAAACCTGCTGTAATTAATCATATCTTCACCTTTCTGTCAGCCAGGGGTGTGTCCAAACTATCTGTGCAGGGGGGGCCCAGCTGGGGCCCCGACTTGTGCAGGGGTGGCCCTGAAGTTTGTGTGCACAAGTATTTTAACAAACATCTGCACACTGAAAACTACGAGCTGCCTGCTGCAACAAAACCTGAATAGATTTCAACATAAGTCCCTCCTCTGACAGGGCAAATAGCCAATCATAGATGAGGATTTGGGGTTGGCACCTGGAGTGGCCAATAAGATTTCAAAGAGGGCTCATTCCACCCCCTCTGGACCCGCCCCTGCTGTCAGCCTGTATCTTTAATGAATCATATTTTCACTGCGTCCAGCTGTTATCTGTTTGTTCTGACCGTAAACATTAAAGCCTCAACTGAACTTGATCTTCTTTGTAATCAAACCGGTGTAAAGTCCCACCTCGGCCAGTGCTTTCTGGTCCAGAGACGAGATTCCCTCCAGTTGTTTCACCACGTCTTTGGCCAGCAGCAACACGTCCGTCTCTCTCTGCATGTAGTGCTGCAGCTCGGCCAAACGAGCGTCTATGGGGCCGGCGGCGAGCGGAGAGATCCCTGAGAGGAATAGAGGAAGAGAAAGAATTAGCCTCAGACGATTTTAATGCATCCTCATAGATTCTCCTTTCCAGTTCCAGTCATCAATATTTATAAAGCTGAAGAGAGCCGAGGATGTCTCGGAGCTGCAGGCAGAGGTCTTAACATGAGCTCATGAACGTTTGTGGCGTTAAGCTGACACTTATTTGAAATGTGTGAGAGCTCTGAAAAGACGAGTGGGAGAAAAAACCCTTCACCTGTTGAGAAGCTCATAAAAGGAGACGAGCGCTGCACAAAGAAAGATGGAAGGGGAAACTGTCTAACTCAAAGAATTCATGTTTTATTTCAAACACACCGCTTTGTGTTTCCAGCCTGCAGCAACAGATTACAGAGAGGAGGTGCATCACTTACCCCTTTACTGTAAACATAAATAAACGCTCTCTGTGTGATGCACGACATTTAGAGATAAACAATAATTCTGCATCCTGTTTCGAAACATTTTTAATCGAGTCCTGTTCATGCTTATAATGGGGTAATAAAATGTCTGATTGGGCTGACACGGCGTTTATTAAATCACTCTTCAGATTAGAGAGCTGCTGCTGTTTGTACATGAAGATGATGATACACAAAGCTGCAGGTGACAGTGAGGCTGTGCAGTCTAAAATAATCAACTCCTTTAAGCTGTTTTAACACATGCACAAAACTGTGTGAAGTCGGGATGAGTCGACGTATGCAGAACAAGCAGCAGAGCCTCATTAACCCGGTTTATGGAGCCACTGGTCGGTTAATACGACAGTTTAGCCGGGTAGCAGCGTTTGGATCTTTAAGTTTAAAGGTCTCTAACTCTAACATGTGTCTCTAGTCCGTCTACAAACCCCCCAATGATGACAAAAGTTCATCCTCCTCTCTTCTGCCTGCTCCACTTTTCAGAAAATGTGTGCTCAAACAGGCCGTTTGGAGATTTTCAGATGACATCACAAAGGGCAGTAGCCCCTCCCCCAGGTGGGTGACACTCCCACAGCTAGGTGTTTGTTCTGCCCTCTGAGTCTGCCTTCTCACCGTAAACAATAGGACATGGAGCGAGAAAGACCGAGTACACCCAAGCCCTTCCAGAGAGGGGGCGTGGTCAGACACAGCTCATTTACATATTTAAAGGTACAGACACAGAAACAGCCTGTTCTGAGCAGGGCTGAAATAGAGGGGTTTATAGACATGATCAAATACAGGATCAGAGTGGATTTAGAACAAGAAACTTCACACACATGTTTTGAGGAGCTCTGACACTTTTTTAATTCTGTGTTTCTTGCGTTGTGAGAGAACAAAAAGACTTCTGCCCGCCAGCTCTCTCCCTCTCTCTCTCTCTCTCTCTCTCTGGTAACATTTCCGAGTTGAGCCGACACTGAGTGAATTCAGCTTCCTGCAGTTGTAAAGAGGCTCTAACTTCCCGTCAGATCTCAACATTAATAAGTAATCAATGAGAGGAGAAGGAGGTAAGGGGTCAGGGAGAGGAAACATGATCTGAGGACTCATGGTGCACGTTTACTCCCTTGTTTTACAGCCTCTCTCTCTCTCTCTCTCTCTCTCTCTCTCTGTCCAAACCAGGAGTTATTTCTCCAAACAGAAAACAGCTGAACATCACATTCACCGTCTGTCTCTGTTCATGCTGTCTAACCTGCGCTGCTTTTTCATCCCAGCGGAAACCTTCGACTGATACTCTCTGAATTTTCACCTTTTTTTAACCTGAAAATCTTTCAAACTTTTCTCACAGCTCCTTCTTTTAAAACATCTTTTAGATTGCTCTTGGGACTTTTCTGAGCCTTAAACAGCACGCCGTCCTCCAGTAAAAAAGAAACTCTGTCATGCATTACTGCCGTTTACTGGCCTGAATAATTCATTAAAGCATGACGGTGTCAAACCACACGGAGGATTCAGGAGAGACGGAGCCTAGTGAGTGCAAAAGTGTGAGTTACAAATTCATGGATATCTACTGTTTAGGACTTTATGATCCCCAGAAACACAGCAGAGAACATGGACGTGAAAACAGCGTCTGCAGGGAGCGATAGATTTAGGAATCAATTCCACTGACTCAGCGATTTCTCCACTAGTTGATGACGCCTTTAGTTTTTACTTTAATCACACTTTGAACGTCCATTTTTAACTCTTTAATGACAGATTTGAGGTCTGTTTTGTGAGCCTAACGTGGGTTATAGTTGTATATTTGCAATATTTGTTTTCTATTGTGTTTCTGGTAAAATGAGCTCGCTTACTGATCTACATTTTAAAAAACTGACAAGCTATAAATAGTGGAGTCAGGGTGTGTTGATGATGTTGCTCCTGATGAAAGAGAGACTCTGATGATGAGAGACAGAGAGGCTGAAATAATGAAAGGAAGGTCTCTGAACCCATTCTGAGCATGTGTGTATCAGCGTGCTGCCTTGATATCTATAAGGTCGTCCAAACTTTCTAAACCTTGATATGACTGAGATGATCAGCCCCTCAGCTTCTTTGAGCATGAAAATCATCTCAGAAAATCCACTGTCACGTCATCAGAGTCTACAGGAGCAACATCATCACCACACCGTGACACTATTTATACCTTGTTTGTTACAGTCAAGTTTTAAAATGTGGAGCAGGAGGCGGTCGCATCTCACCAGAAATCTGAGGAGAAACTGTAACAGTTGAAAGTCTCGCTACCCGGGGAACAGGGAGACCTGAAATCTATCACTACATGGGGAAATAAAGTCGAGACAAGTTCAGCAAATGGAAAAGAAATCCCTGAGTCGTTGGTGTTGACAGTGGGCGATTCTGGAGTCTGTTAGGGGCCCGAGGCCAAAAAAATGACAGGGGGCCCCCACAGACAGCGTTCGTCCCCGTTATGTGAGAAACAATCGGACACCAACACATTTCTTTAGTTAAAGTTGTGTTGTAAAAAGTCTCTCCTCCATATTCAGGGCTCGACGGGCATCGTTCAGTCACATATGAGTGAGTGCTGTCAGATATATCACAGGGGGGTTTCCGACTGTCACTGTTAACTTTGCACATTTTGAGCCATGGTTGTGGTTTAAAGTTTATCAGCCCTCGGGGGCCCCCCCTACTGGCCTGGGGCCCCCAAGCAGTTTCCTGCCTTGCCTGTTGGGTGTTGATTCTTAAATCTATCACTCCCTGCAGATGCTGTTTATGAAATGTTTTTTTTTTTTGCTCTGCTGTGTGGGGACTCAATAACCCAGTTTTCAGTCTTTACTTCTTTACCTGAATCCTCGGGGCGATCTGACACCGTCGTCCCTAATGAATTATTCAGGCCAGTTAATGACGGTAATGCATGAGTTTCCTTTTTCATTGAGGGGAAAACTTCTACAAAAAAAAAATCTACAAATATCACAGGACACGTGTGAAGGAGTGGAATGAATCCATCAAGAATATCAAGCAAACAAAATGTTGTAAATGTATTTGTGCAGGTTTGACAGAAATTTGTGATGACAGAAAGCGAGAACATTTTCCGATATCAGATCTCTGAGACTTCTCGTTTTGTTGCCAAACAGGTATCGCTAGAACCCTGACATCATTCTGTGACCTCCTCTAACAGGATCAGGACCCCGGGACTCTGACCTCCATGTGTAGCAGAGCCGTCATGGTTACCACCACAATCATCTCCCCCGTCGCCGCCGCCGCCGCCGCCGCCGCTGCTGCCCGCCTGGGCGACTTTGATAATCTGCATTCGGATCAGCTCGATCTTGGAGCGGCTATCCTGCAGCATCTGTTGAGCCGTGGACAACATCGGATCCTGATAACGACATCAAGACACAACACTTCATCACCTCGCTTCTCAAACCCCCCCACGGGTCAGCTCGGACACGCTCACACACACACACACACACACACACACACACACACACACACACAGAACACACACACACACACAGAGACACACACACACACACACACACACACACACACACACACAGAACACACACACACAGAACACACACACACACACACACAGAACACACACACACACACACACACACACACACACACACACACACACACACAGAACACACACACACACACACACACACACACACACACACACACACACACACACACACACACAGAACACACACACAGAACACACACACACACAGACACACACACACACAGAGACACACACACACACACACACACACAGAACACAGACAGGATTTCTCATAACAAGTGGCAGAAGATGAAGAAATCAGCAGCAACAGTGCACACTCACAACTCATTTACATATTGGACAAACAGAAGACAGAGCCGGAGAGGAGAGGCGATAAGTGAGGAGGGAACAGAATGACTTTGCACTTCACTTACCTCAGGGTGATGCTGTCGCTCCTTGCTGAATAAGGACTATTTTGTCATCCTCTGTGGAGGTCGTGGGGGGGGGGGGGGAGCTTCTTGGGTTGCTCCTCTCCACCTTCACTATCCTTGAAACACGGGTCCCTTGATGTTATGATGCGTTCACAAACACTCTTTGGCTGAGGGCTCTTCTGATGCAGCTCCTACATCTTGAGTCCTACATCCACAGCCTGTCCCGTTTGTTTTTACTCCTCTGCAACATCGTCCTCCCTCTGCATCCACTTCCTCCGCTCTGTAACCAAATCCTCCTCTCTCTCTCTCTCTCTCTCTCTCTCTCTCCCTCTCTCTCTCTGCTTCTGTTTGTGTCTCTTTCAGAAGGTTTTCTCTCTGCAGAGTTCCTCTCCGCTGCCAGCTCTGCTGCTGCTGCTGCTGCCGCTCATCCTACAGAGCTGATTGCCTCCTCTGGGCTCGTTATTGGCCGCTGCATGACCACATGTTCCTGTGTGTCACCAACCAAAAGGCAAACACACAGCTGCTGCTGCTGCTCTCTTCGGGACACGCTGAAGACCTGCCTCCAGCAGGAGGAGGAGATTTATTCTACCTGCCCCGACGAGAAGGGGGTGTGAGAGACATTAAAAGCATTACAGAGAGCAGTCAACAATCCTGAAAGGGGGGAGTGGGAAATGAAGGAGCAGCTGGTGTGAACGTGATCCTGAGAAAAGAGCAAGGTTTACTGACATATTATCTTGTGTGCTTACTCGTTCATTTAACCTTAATTTAGACTCCAGAGATCATTGAGGACTCTCATTTACGATGACAAGGAGTCATTATTCAAAAACAGAAAAGCATTAAAAGAACCAGAAGACAGACGGACACAAGGTCACTATTAACAACAAACAGAAGCTAAGACAAAGGAATAAATAAATACAAGTGTAAGAAAAAGCCTAAGCAGCATAACATGCTCAATAAAAAGAAAACAAATAAAATAAATAAAACACACACAGGTTTAAGATCAGGTTTCTAAAATGTCCTAAAGGTGAAGGTACATCAAGGAGCCGTTATCTTGTATAAACTAAGGTTGTCAAAATGAATTTAATTCTTAACGATATGGTTTAAGATGATACAATCGTCGATAATTTAATAATCAATAGTACGGAAGCCCAAAGAGGACATGGTTCAGTATATTTCATTTCCTCAGTTGTCCCGCAATAACGAGGTAATTTCAGTTGTTTTCTCCAGATCTCGCCTTATTTATCTCGTAAAAGGAAGCTGGTTTTCTCGAGATCTCATCTTATTTTTCTTGTTAAATTGTGGGGAAAAAAATGTATTTTCTCGTGATAACTAGATCATCTTCTTTCATTCTACAAAACAAAACAATGGTCAGGTTATACACCAGACAAACACGAGAAAAGTATCTCGTTATTATGAGGAAATCCAGCTTTGTTGTCCCCGAGATGTTTGACTGAGTAAATAAAATATATTGAAACATGTCCGCTTAGGGCTTCCGTAGAAAAGTACAGAAGCTTTATAAAGACTTCAAATCTTCAAGTTGCTGCGTTAACAGAAACGTTGATAATACAGAGGCGGAGGTGTTTAGCCCTGTTTTGTTGGTGTCAGATGATTTATAACATAATGAAGATGAAGACGGGTTGAAGGGGGCCCCCTTGTAAGTTTCTGCCCTGGGCCCCAACAGACTCTAGAAGCAGCACTGTGGGAATGTATTTAAGCAATTTAGACAGTTTGCAGGAGTCTGTTTGTCTTTTTGATATTACAAAATCCAATAATAACCCAATAATCGATAACTAGGAGCTGTAAAGTTATTGTTATGGTATCGAAACAATTTGATTTTGACTAGAATCGTTTGGTATCTTGACAACCTTCATTTATCGTGTGGTTGTTGATGTTGTCCTTGTTAAAGATTAAGTTGGTGGGTTATAACATTAGTTACATACATGAAAGGAAAAACTTAAATGAGTCATCTCATCGTTATAATTTGCCAATAACAGGCCCGCTTCCCTCCATCAATAATGAAATACACAGTTATAATGTGGACATAGCTGTTTATAGGCACACTAAATGTGTAGGCAAGTTATTTGTTTTAATCTACACTGTTATGTCCTCTTTATTCGAGCTGTTCGTGTCCAAAACGAACAATTATCTCGGTCGTAACAAACTGTAACTAACAGGCTAATGAGCTCTGACCACCAGAAAGAAGCTCCTAACTCACATTCAGCATCTTTTCCAAGTGCGCAAGTGCGAGTCGGTCCAGCTGAACAAGCTTTGCCCTGGCCCTGAAAAACGTATTTAATGGCTTTTATTTAATTTTAAATAACGTCAAATGAAAAATGAAGTGCTACTTTGAGGTTTGATTTATGTTGGAGGTCATTTTTATGTGAAAATACGGATTAAAATCATTAAATTGAAGCCGAGTTGTGAGACCTATTTTGAGAGGCGGAGCTGGCGCCACTTCTCTCCTCGCCGAGGGGGAAGTTCGGTTCTCTTCGGTGATTCGGATCATTCGACTCCGTTCATCAATGGAGAACCGACTCTTTCGGTTCTTCGTATAGAACCACTTCTGGATCGTGTCGTTCTGTCGACTTTAGCCAAGTTTGTGCAGCTTTATCACTTAAATTATTAATACACTAAGCCGTATAAATAACACAATGCCATAATGCTCCTGTATGTCTGGAATAAAAATGTTAAATAAATACATTATACTTGCATTAATGTGTAAATGTCGTAGTGTAGTGGTGCCTCATTAAGCAGGTCATATAACTGTTTATTTGTTTGTATACTAATTCAGTCACTGCACAAAAATTGTTAATTATTCCTACTTATTTATAGCCACTGACTCTCTCTCAATCTAGAACCTTTTGATGTATGTACATAACTTTGAATTAGGGATGGGAAATATATCGAGTTTTTAAGATATATCGATATATTTTCAAACAAGATATAGGGTCAGACAATATCATTAATATGGATATAGTTTATGTTGCATTAAAATAACGTTATAGAGGTGCCAGGTCCCTTTTTTCTCATCTCACTGATAAGGACTGACTGTCTGCTCCTCCTCGCTCTCTCTCTTATTGTATTTAACATTTTAATTTTATAATATTACTTTTTTAAATTCACAAACAGGTAGTTTATTTTCCATGTTTTTTCACTGTTAATAAAATACATCGCCATTCAGCTAAACAATATCAAGATATGAGTTTTGGTCCATATCACCCAGCCCTACTTTGAAAAAAAAATACATATACATGTAAATATATATATATATATATATATATATATATATATATATATATATATATATATACATATATATGTGTATATATATATATAATAGCCTTATCTATATATCTAATAGCCTAATTAACAGAGTTAAATAAATATACATATATGTACATTATTTACATCTATCACAAATGTTTCTGGATTGTGTTTAAAATAAAGTATAGGATCTTTCTTGTATTGTGCCTTTAAATTATTTATTTTATTAAAGAGGAAAATCACAAGTTGCTCTCGGGCGGGATTCGGCTCCCCTCGTAAACTTAAAGGATCCGGTTCTTGGAGCCGAGTAGTTCCGAGTCGTTCCGAGTCGACGCGTCACTACTCGCCGTGACTTCCTCGCGCTCGTCGGCAGCTACATTGTGTGGACAGCAGCACGTTGTTGGCTTTCTGCACGCTGAACTTTACGCCGAATTAACGTTCTCCTGCTCAGGGAGAAACCAGATTCAAAGCTACCAGATATTTTCTCAGACGTCTGTAAGTTACCCCCGCTTGCGAAAACATGTCGGCCTCGGCGGCAAAAGTGAGTAAAAAGGAGCTGAATTCGAACCATGACGGAGCGGACGAAACCTCCGGTAAGGGGAATGGCGGCCTCCTGTTCACCGCCATTTTCACTCTCTTCTCTAACATCATTTGCATTAACGCTGGCTGCTGTATTGTTGTTTTTTATTTTACGTACTGCTTTGATTTTGTTCAACGCTTCTGTGCCTTCTTTGTGGGTGACCGTAATGTTTCATACATTTCCAAAACAGCAGCTAGCTCGAAGGCTAACGCGTTTATTAGCATGCCTGTTGTTCAGCACAGACCGGTGTTATGTCGAGATGTGCTGCCGTGCTGAACAACGCCACCATGTCGCGAAACGAGAGCAGAGGACCATTTGTATCCGCTATTAAATAATAATACCAGATCAAAATAACTTGATATTCATTCACT
Source organism: Labrus bergylta (assembly GCF_963930695.1). Classification (NCBI taxonomy): domain Eukaryota; kingdom Metazoa; phylum Chordata; class Actinopteri; order Labriformes; family Labridae; genus Labrus; species Labrus bergylta. The sequence continues at coordinate 36,289,014 of NC_089196.1, forward strand.
ACTTCCTCCATGTTTATGAGAGTATAGGGAGCAAGTTTTGGTTCTCTGTTATTTATAATATCAGGGGAAACATTTCTAGATGGACAAAAATCACAATTCTCCTATAAAATAATACTCAAAGCACCAGATCACCTGCAGATACTCTACTCGCTGCGTTTACACCTCAAGACAACGGCGAGCAGGCTCAGAGACTCGACAGTAAAAACATTTTATTTAATATTTCAGAGGAAGCATACGCCGGGAGACGGAAAGGCATGGTAGCACTATTCTACGTAACACCGGCGCTACGAGGCCATGTTAGCTAGCTGAGTTAGCATCCTCAGCGTGGTCAGTTATGTCGTTGACTTTTAAGTGAGAGGTCGTGTGCAACACTGGAGGCTCATTGTTCCGCCTGCTGCTGTCAAATCTCACCTAATAATCCAGCCTGTGCTCACAGTGCAGTTATTGTGTTGAAATATAATGAAAGTTGGTTGTTTTTTTATTGGTTTAGCATTAGCAGCTAGCCCGCTACTGTTGTTGTTGTAATGTTACCTAACGCTAGCTGACGACGTCTGTTTCGTTTCTGCTCTAAATGTAATAAATTCAACCTGCCTCTCTGTCTGCACGGCTTCACAGCTGTTGTATATAAACCTGTGCAGGTGGGTGATGTTAGTGGGTAACAGTCTGGTAGTGTTCGTGGGTTGGGGCTCGGTGTGTCACGGTAACGCGGCTGCGTGTGTTCAGTCCCACATTTAAACCACGCGGCCTGTCGGTAACAACCGGCCTGAGCCGCGAGAGCTGCAGCTATTGGCCGCTCGTTTCACGTTAACCCGGGATAAGTCTTTCAGTTTCCTGACACACACAATAACAAATACCTTTTACAAATTACATGAAAACAACGTTCAAGCTGAAACAGAAGCTAAACAAAATCAAAACATCCCCCATTGAGTGGTTTTAGGATTACGATTTCAGGCTTAATGGAGCAATCTTTAAGATATGTAGTGGATTAAATGATTACGATCAGCTCCCTATCTGATCATTAAGGAAACATGTTGAAGTGCTGGCTTCTCTGACAACAATGCAGCAGCCAGTATGTCCTCCTTCTAACTTTAGATTCTGCTCCTGAATGCTCTGGATTTGTTTGGACCAGAGAAGGTAGGCGCTTTTAAGACCCCCCCCCATACGGCCGTTTTGGACGCCCCTCGGTTTGTCAGATATGAGAGCAGTTATCAGGTCAACAGGTGTTGCAGCGATGGAAGCGGGCGAGAGAAGTGGTTCAGATAGAAGTGATTGTACCCGACCTAAAAAGCCTCTGCATGTTTCTAATAAGCTCCACGAGCAGAAACGTGCTCAAACTAGGATCAATATTGGAGATGCTTTTGGAAAAATAGATATATTTATATAACAATCACTTCCAATAGGGAGAATGGCGTCTCTTGTATCCATAGAGCGCCCTGCTTACCTGTTTTCAGCACTATGTAACTTTGGCAGCGGGTCGGGCTCTCTTTGTGAGAAGTGCGTACGTCTTTACGGTGAGAGTTCACACAGCAGCCTTCAGCTACAAAGCAGCCAGTTAGCCCGTCTCTGTGCTGTTTGATACGACGGCTAAGAGGACGTAGAGAGGGAGAGAGCAAGGGCGGGGGTCAGAGAAAGCGGAGGTAAAGTCTCCTACTGGATCTGATTGGCTGCTTCGGCCAAAAGTGTCTTTGACGATTGCTGCGTCTTGAGCTGAAAAGTGGAACATTTTCTAACATTTATGCTGCAGAAAACAATGGTACTGCTGATGACTCTTTTCTCACGACTCGTCTTGTGTGATCAGTAAACTCCGTTATTTTTATGATCGATGGTAGCGAAGGGTACCCAAGCGTAAGAAGCGGTTCATCCATTGCAGGAGATGGTTACATAGGAGAGGAAGAAATTCAATCCAGTGTTTGACGATTGAAATAAGAAATTGCCCGATATGTTGCGCATGGAACTTGTATTTTTGTTGTCATGGTATTGAAAGAGGTATCAATATCGTTTGATTTCAATATCATATCAAAGGTTAAATTCTCGTGTCTGACTGATGTGCTTGACTTGTGTTGGAAATGTTCTACATTTTTATTAAAACTCTTTTCTCTCTTTCTTTTGCAGAGAAAGAGCAGCAAGAAGCTATTGAACACATCGACGAAGTTCAAAACGAAATTGACAGGTAATGACTTACAACTTTTCCTTGTTGGGGCTGAGATGTTCTTTATTGTTCTTTCTTTGAGACGGCAAGTTTATGTGATTAGTTCATATTTTTTTAAAGGAATAGGAAACAAGCGGGGAAATCAGAGGCTGTAATCCGTTTATGATGAAAATCTGTTCATGTTGGATGTTTCACATTTCTGTGCACGTCAATGAAATGGCATTGTGTCCTGGTTGCTATGGCAACATCAGACGATAGGGCTGTCAGTTTTTCATACTCAACTTTTTATCACACGCTGAGGTTTGAACACATTCAGGAACCATCACCGCCACACTCACACAACATTCACATAACTTATTTCTACCGCAGCGATCATGAGCCTAAGACCAACATCCTGTTGACAATCAGAAAGGACCAAAATGTTTATTTTATATTAGTTCCTAAAAACACAAGTCCATCACCGTTCAGATCGCACAGATGTTCCTGGTACACACAATCTTTGCGAGCCCGCTTGGAGAGTTACTGGTTTGAAGTGACCTTGTGTCTCTTACACAAAGCAGATGGCTGCTATCTGCAGAGAGACGAGTCTTCATCATTTAAGTCTACATCTCCTAAATCCTGCCCCTGTTTCTTTTAACTCCACAAGATTACTTTATTTGAGGTTGAGTGCATGCAATGGTCACGTAATGCTGAGAGCGCCCTCTGCTGGATGAAACAGCAAACTACTTCAGACAGACTCGTTGATGGACTGTATTTTTAACTGAAACGGCTCGTTACAGTTTGAATGTGAACTCTCTCTCTCTCCCCCCCCCAAAAAAAAACCTTTACTTAGCCGATTCAGAATGTGAAAGTCTACAAACATGAGGACAGTTTCAAGTTAACGCACACGCTAGACAACTCGGCCAGTCCCGATACGACACACCTGCTGTTTGTAAAAAGGATCGGAGGACGATCGACGTCTGCTGGCTGTCCTGTCGCGTTTAAAAGAGAGAAAAACGATACGGGTGAAATCCTGTCTGAGAAGACGTTTGGACACGGCTTTATACAAGTATGCATGATCTGGTTGGTGACACTTCCTGGTCTGCTCGCTCTCATGGGCTAATGCGGGAATTCAGTCGGAGGCAGCCCGACCTGGAATCGTTTGATATTTACGTTTCCAAATTGAAGAGGCTCTGACTCGATCAGGAACAGTGAAATAATCGCATTGACACCACACACTCGAGGATTATTAGGACGAACAATCGGTTACGACAAGCCTCTGGAAATTGTCCTTCAATAGATTAATGTGTAGCTAGCTTCATTCATCACGTCTTTTTTTCCCCCCACGTTTTAGGTTGAACGAGCAAGCCAGCGAGGAGATCCTCAAAGTAGAACAGAAATACAACAAACTCCGTCAGCCATTCTTTCAGAAGAGGTCAGAACTGATCGCCAAAATCCCCAACTTCTGGGTCACCACGTTTGTCAACCATCCACAGGGTAAGCAAAAAAAAAAGCATCGCCATAGTCTGTTTTAAAGAAACAGCTGTGTAACGACTCGGTGTGGTTATGAGGGGACTTGACGTGTGTCTGTTTGATCCGTTTCTGTCACAGTATCTGCTCTACTGGGAGAGGAAGATGAAGAAGCGCTTCATTACCTGAGCCGAGTGGAGGTGACAGAGTTTGAAGACATCAAGTCAGGCTACAGAATAGATTTTGTAAGTATCGTAATGTTTTTTTACATGGAGACAAACTGAGCTGCTAAGTTTCCTGTTTTCTCACCCGGCTTCGTTTTGTCTTCCAGTTTTTTGATGAAAATCCGTACTTCGAAAACAAACTGCTTTCCAAAGAGTTCCATTTGAACGAAAGCGGAGACCCATCTTCAAAGTCGACGGAAATCAAATGGAAATCAGGAAAGGTGTGTGCATCTCTCTGCGTTGTTTGTCATCAGAATATTAAACTGTTACGTCGCTCTTTGTTCCTTATGTTTCCTGAGCTAGCTTTGACTTCTGAAGCGCCACTCAGCGTAACTTTCAGAGTGTAAATATTCAACCTTTGAGACCTTGTCTTGTGTTTTCTGTGTTTTTTGAAGGACCTGACCAAGCGCTCCAGCCAGACACAGAACAAAGCAGGAAGAAAGAGGCAACACGAAGAGCCAGAGAGCTTCTTCACTTGGTTCACCGATCACGCCGACGCCGGCGCTGATGAGCTCGGGGAGGTCATCAAGGACGACATCTGGCCAAACCCGCTGCAGTACTACCTGGTACGTTAACCACACGGTGAACTTCTAACAGTTCAGTCTTAATGTCTTCAGAGAGAGACTGTGCAAGCTGAGAACGTTGAAACGACCACCGGTCTTTCTTGATCAGTGATGTAGATAATCTGATAAGCAATATGTCGTTATCGGACCCGATTTAAGAACGGTCTCATCTGTATTTGTAAACTTTATGTTATTATAAAGATCGGTGGTATCAAAAAATACCTAAGCTTGGAAAAAAACTGTCTTGTATCTTCAACCAAAAGCTGCTGCAAGAAGAGTAAATTGCAAAAATGGGCTGGGAAAAAAATTGTACAATTTTTAAAAGCTTGCCTGTAATTTTTGGTACTTGAAACTCCCCCGCTGGACTGCTCTCACACCGCCCCAGGACTAACTGGGCCTGAGCACGGTTACCTCTTGTACATAATGTCGTAATAAAACACATGCATAGCTTTAGGTGATCATGAAGCGCGCTTAGTTTACAAGACAGAATTTAAAAAAAGGGACGTTCAAGTCTGCGTCTGCACATCGGAGAACAACACAGAGAACATGACGGATACTTTACTGACTTTGTGGTTTATTTTGAGTCGTTAGTCGGATAGAGACAGAACACTTCAGGGATTTCCAAAAGATTATACTTCATGTCGACGGTGTAAACGTGTGATTGTGCTTGTGCATGAACTGTTGCGTGCTGAAGCACCTCTTCCAAGTGTGCCAGGACAAAGGAAGTGTATGGAGCACTCTCACTGGACTTTAAGGGTGAAGCAGTACATAGTGCTGAGTGTGAGTGCGCCCTTTAAAAACAAAACATTGCCTGATGTTGGCTGCTTACGACTCTTTCTTTTTTTTTAATCCATATTTAAAAAATCTGGCTTCGTGAAAACCTTAACTATACGAACAGCGAGCAGACATTTTCTAGATAACTACAAAAACTGTATTTCTATTGTTTGTGAATGTTAAAATGTCCTGCGACTCTTCTCTCCAGGTTCCCGACATGGACGACGAAGAGGGCGAAGGTGAGGACGACGAAGAGGACGAGGAGGGTCTGGAGGACATCGATGAAGAGGGAGATGAAGATGGAGAGGAAGACGACGACGACGAGGGAGAAGATGGCGAGGTAAATGAATGTTGAAAATGAAGTGTGTGTGTTGTGAACAGCGTTTTTAAGTTTGAACCGTCGCTGACTGCTGGATTTTTTTTTATTTTTTTTATTCAGGACGACGAAGGAGAAGACGACTAATAAATCACTTCATCTGCCCAGACCCTCAACCTTCTATTTCCTGTTTGGTTTTTCCACTCACGTTCGGGAGCAAAGGTTTTAATTTTTTTTTTTTTTTTTCTTTTAAATCCGTGAGCTTCGTTTTCCATTCTGAGGCCTCCTCACCTGTTGGTGCCATGTTACGTTCTCCTTTGACACATCTTAGGCCAATGGCACTTTGCCCTGAATTGTGAGTACCATCCCCTGAGTCATCTCAAAAACAATAATAATAAAAAAAATGTATAAAAAAATAGTCAGCACGGCATCCCGAGTAGAATTTGAAGACGATTCACACAGAACTCCTCCAGTTAAAGGTTGTGTGGTAAATTGACTAAAGCCATGGTGTAGTGACCCAGCGCTAGTTTACCTCTCAAGATTTCTTTTCCACCCGTATCATTTTGTTTTCTTTCAGTTGGGGTGTTGATCCCTTGAAAAAAACAGTTATTTTTCCCCCATGTGGTTAACGAGTACCAGCTCATTCCTTTTGACTTGTAATGTTTAGTGGGAGGGGGGGTGGGGTAAGCTCGGGAGGGGCAGGAGTCTGTTGGTTATCGGGGAGAGTGGTTATTTTGACACCATTTCTATGGGACTTTTTTTTTTTCATTGTATTGTTTTACAGATATCCATGAGATTTGAAATGACATTTTTAATAAAGAACAAAATGGAAAAAAAACTACAAGCTTGCACATTTTGACCCTCAACACTTCATGGGTATAAAAAAAAAGCCAATGACCTGTTATCTCTGAATTTAACTGTAAATTCCACCAGATGTGTGCTCGGTCCGTCACAGCAGCAGAGCTGATATGTTTTCACTTTATTCAGTGTGTGTTCTTCCTCTGGCTCTGCTGCGTCTCAGCTCAGTCAGTCCTCTGCAGCAGATACACAAGACATCATCAGTTTACCACAGAGCAGATCGAGCAGGACAGGAAGTCAGACACCGAAACATTAAAACATCCCGATTAGTTTGAGAATAAAATACTCAGTTTTGACGGTTCAGATCAGTGACTGTGTTGTGTTTGTAATAATTTTATACGGTTTAATTTCACATATGGTATTATCTGGTTAAGTGTAATCTATAATTATCATGGGAATTCCTTTGTCTCTGCACTCCAGCTGCACTGAGAACGCAGCCTGTGAGTGTTCACATGTATCTGGTGGAAGTTCTGGGTTACTCTTCGGGCCTGTGTCCTCAGACAGAGCCTGCGACCTCCGTTCCAGAGCGCTCCTCACCAGCGCTTACTGATTCTAGGTTACAGAAGTTAAAGTGGTTTCCCTCGTTCACGTCTGTTGGCTGTGATTATGATTGGCCAATGAGGGAAATGTGACATTGACGAGCGTAGCTACAAAAAGCCGTCTGAGGACACCCTGCCCTTCATCAAACTTTCCTTTCCTACTGAAAGAAGAAAGAAATGTGTTTTAATTTGTTTTGTTAGAATAATAAAACTCTTTTCCACGTGTGGAGTTTGGTGGGTGCATAGGAATTTATTTTTTGAAAATAAAGGTAGCAGCAAAGGCACCTGGGTAATCGTACACTCAAACAGTTGGTCAGCTCATGAAGGATTTTGGAGTCACGAGCAGACTGGAAGCAAAGTCTTCACTCAACAGACGATGGGTGATTAAAGCCAGGAAGGTTTCCTCAGACTCCTCAAACTTGGTCGTGGTGATCGTGTCCGGCCAGGTACTCGGCTGGAAACCCCAACCTGAAAAAAAAGAAGAAAAATCACTGTTAAAGGAGGGTTAAAAAAAGTGACCAGAGGCAGAGCACAGGTGCTGACAGGAAGTGAGCAGAGACAGAGCACAGGTGCTGACAGGAAGTGAGCAGAGACAGAGCTGGTCAAAGTAGATGTATCATCATGAACAACGTGACCAGCTGTTAGAGTTCAGCATCTTGAATGTCACGGTGACAGTTCAGAGTGTTAGAAGTTATGGATGTTCTGGACTTCATGGGCTCCGTAACAATGTGAAAACAATTTCGAGAATAAAAGTTCACATATTTGTATTTCTACTTCAGTTTTTGACAATGTTACCTTCTTTCCCTCCTGAACTTTGACTTTTATTTGTCAACATTTTAAGTTTATTTCTTCATGTTTTGGTTTTTTATCGACATTTTGACTTTTTCTTCTTTAAGAGAACATTTTAAAAATCTTCCTCATGTCCGGCCTTCATCATCTTCAGTAGGATTCCTGCTGTCAGTGATAAATAAGTTCTTTCTGACATCACGTTCTGAACCCACCTAAGTGAGTTTTACACCGTGGGCAGGTGGACACGGTCCACGAGAAGCCCGGGAACCACGTGAAGTGTTTGTCTGCCGGCCACTGATGACTCACGTCCGCTTTCCTGAACGTCATCACCTCGAACTGGAGTCCGTGGGGGTTCTGGAACACCTGGGTGTGGACCCTCCGACCCCCGGGCAGCGTGTGGTTCCGGCTGGAGAGCGCGAGCCGGCTGGGGACGAAGTGGATCTCGGTCCCGCGCGACAGTTCGTGTCCGCACGTCCTGCACAGCAACACGGCCTCGGTGCTGCTGGTCCCCCGGTCCTCCCGGTCCTCCCGGCCCTCATGGCCCTCAGCAGCGGGGTTAAAGAGGAGCAGAATAATCATAAAGTGCATCATTAAAGTCTCCTGGTGGTTTCTAACACGTGGTGTGCTAATGCTAATGCTAATCACAAACCAGCTGGAGGGGCGAAGAAACATCGATTATCTTCTTTTTATCTTCTTTAAGTTCATCAGTCGAATGAGCATATTAACAATCATCTGAGTACATAAACCCCCCAGGACACAGTTAGTCAGTTAATGTTCAATTATATGACGATTCAGGCTGACTGACGCTGCGTTCACGTTCACCTTTGGGTGCTCGGAATTATCTCTCGACTCACGTGTTAACGATTATAATGTTATAATGAGCTAAATGGAGGTTTTAAAAATGTGTGATTGTGATACTTTAGTTGTAAAGTAACAGTCGATAGTATTTCATACCATAGTGTATGATCCTGCTGTGAGTAACAGTCAAATCGTGAATTAATGAAAGCTGTTCAGCGACATCAAGGCAATATTTACCTTTCTCCGTATTTGTATAAGAACATCTCTACTCTGTCAAAGGTAACCGACCTTCACTACAACTTTCTACCTTCTCATTCCGGCCCAAGGAAGTCTTCGGCCGGAAATTCGGGATTCGGGATTTATTGTAGTGTGAAGCTATTTTTTCCGATTATGTAGACAACACATGAATGCAGCAGGGTAATGTTCGGAAATGCAATGGGGGAGAAACCGGATATGGAGTCTTCTCGAATATTTACCTTAAAGTCTGATATTTACCGATCAAACTTCGTGAAAGACAAAAAAACATCGACCTAACATCCGTTAAATCTCTGTTCCGCTGTGTTTTCATAAATTAAACAGGATTGAATTCATCGAGTTTAAACCGTTTAAACCGTTTAAAGAGACTAAATCAACAGCCGTTACTTTGAATGGTTACCACGGAAACTCCTCGACCAATCAAAGAGCGGGATGTTGAAGACGGACCAATCAGTGGACTCGTTCGGAAAATCCAAACAGCCGTCTGCTCCAGAGACAAAAGTCGAGATTTGTTTTGGTGACAAAGAAGATTCAGAAGCTGGTCTGAGGTCTGAGCTGACCCTGTTGGTGGTCTGAGGTCTGAGCTGACCCTGTTGGAGGTCTGAGCTGACCCTGTTGGAGGTCTGAGGTCTGAGCTGACCCTGTTGGTGGTCTGAGGTCTGAGCTGACCCTGTTGGAGGTCTGAGGTCTGAGCTGACCCTGTTGGTGGTCTGAGGTCTGAGCTGACCCTGTTGGAGGTCTGAGGTCTGAGCTGACCCTGTTGGAGGTCTGAGGTCTGAGCTGACCCTGTTGGAGGTCTGAGGTCTGAGCTGACCCTGTTGGAGGTCTGAGGTCTGAGCTGACCCTGTTGGTGGTCTGAGGTCTGAGCTGACCCTGTTGGTGGTCTGAGGTCTGAGCTGACCCTGTTGGAGGTCTGAGGTCTGAGCTGACCCTGTTGGTGGTCTGAGGTCTGAGCTGACCCTGTTGGAGGTCTGAGCTGACCCTGTTGGTGGTCTGAGGTCTGAGCTGACCCTGTTGGTGGTCTGAGGTCTGAGCTGACCCTGTTGGTGGTCTGAGGTCTGAGCTGACCCTGTTGGTGGTCTGAGCTGACCCTGTTGGAGGTCTGAGCTGACCCTGTTGGAGGTCTGAGGTCTGAGCTGACCCTGTTGGTGGTCTGAGGTCTGAGCTGACCCTGTTGGTGGTCTGAGGTCTGAGCTGACCCTGTTGGTGGTCTGAGGTCTGAGCTGACCCTGTTGGAGGTCTGAGCTGACCCTGTTGGTGGTCTGAGGTCTGAGCTGACCCTGTTGGTGGTCTGAGGTCTGAGCTGACCCTGTTGGAGGTCTGAGGTCTGAGCTGACCCTGTTGGTGGTCTGAGGTCTGAGTTGACCCTGTTGGAGGTCTGAGGTCTGAGCTGACCCTGTTGGAGGTCTGAGCTGACCCTGTTGGTGGTCTGAGGTCTGAGCTGACCCTGTTGGTGGTCTGAGGTCTGAGCTGACCCTGTTGGAGGTCTGAGGTCTGAGCTGACCCTGTTGGTGGTCTGAGGTCTGAGCTGACCCTGTTGGTGGTCTGAGGTCTGAGCTGACCCTGTTGGTGGTCTGAGCTGACCCTGTTGGTGGTCTGAGGTCTGAGCTGACCCTGTTGGAGGTCTGAGGTCTGAGCTGACCCTGTTGGCGGTCTGAGGTCTGAGCTGACCCTGTTGGAGGTCTGAGCTGACCCTGTTGGTGGTCTGAGGTCTGAGCTGACCCTGTTGGTGGTCTGAGCTGACCCTGTTGGTGGTCTGAGGTCTGAGCTGACCCTGTTGGAGGTCTGAGGTCTGAGCTGACCCTGTTGGAGGTCTGAGGTCTGAGCTGACCCTGTTGGAGGTCTGAGGTCTGAGCTGACCCTGTTGGCGGTCTGAGTGGGGATGAAGACCCGGGAGTCACAGTCGCCGGTCCACGTCCACGTACCGGAGACCACACCAGTCCATGTTCACATGAGGAGGAGTCCCAGCAGAACCCCACAGGTGAGTACTGGGAGTACTGGGAGTACTGGGAGTACTGGGAGTACTGTGAGTACTGGGAGATGTGACTCCTCTCTGTGAGTGATGATTCAGAAGTTATGTTTTGACTCTGCAGAGGACTACAGATGCTCAGGTGAAGGGAGAGGAAGGGAGGTCAAAGGTCAAGACGCCGTGGATTCCTCCAGGAAGACTCACCTGCAGAAGAGAGGTGAGCTCAGAATAAAAGAACTGTTTACAATGAAGAGCTGCTGAACGTGCTGTCAGCTGACTTTACTTTGTTTACTGATACTTTTTAAATACCACGTGTTTCAAAACGATCTGGAAGAAAAGCACAAGAAACCAGAGAGAGAGAGGACAGTGGATAGAGTCTGAAACCAGAGAGAGAGAGAGGACAGTGGATAGAGTCTGAAACCAGAGAGAGAGAGAGGACAGTGGATAGAGTCTGAAACCAGAGAGAGAGAGAGGACAGTGGATAGAGTCTGAAACCAGAGAGAGAGAGAGAGGACAGTGGATAGAGTCTGAAACCAGAGAGAGAGAGGACAGTGGATAGAGTCTGAAACCAGAGAGAGAGAGAGGACAGTGGATAGAGTCTGAAACCAGAGAGAGAGAGAGGACAGTGGATAGAGTCAGAAACCAGAGAGAGAGAGAGGACAGTGGATAGAGTCAGAAACCAGAGAGAGAGAGAGAGGACAGTGGATAGAGTCTGAAACCAGAGAGAGAGAGGACAGTGGATAGAGTCTGAAACCAGAGAGAGAGAGGACAGTGGATAGAGTCTGAAACCAGAGAGAGAGAGGACAGTGGATAGAGTCTGAAACCAGAGAGAGAGAGAGAGGACAGTGGATAGAGTCTGAAACCAGAGAGAGAGAGAGGACAGTGGATAGAGTCTGAAACCAGAGAGAGAGAGGACAGTGGATAGAGTCTGAAACCAGAGAGAGAGAGAGAGGACAGTGGATAGAGTCAGAAACCAGAGAGAGAGAGAGGACAGTGGATAGAGTCAGAAACCAGAGAGAGAGAGAGGACAGTGGATAGAGTCAGAAACCAGAGAGAGAGAGGACAGTGGATAGAGTCTGAAACCAGAGAGAGAGAGAGGACAGTGGATAGAGTCTGAAACCAGAGAGAGAGAGGACAGTGGATAGAGTCAGAAACCAGAGAGAGAGAGAGAGGACAGTGGATAGAGTCTGAAACCAGGGAGAGAGAGAGAGGACAGTGGATAGAGTCTGAAACCAGGGAGAGAGAGAGAGGACAGTGGATAGAGTCTGAAACCAGAGAGAGAGAGGACAGTGGATAGAGTCAGAAACCAGAGAGAGAGAGAGGACAGTGGATAGAGTCTGAAACCAGAGAGAGAGAGAGAGGACAGTGGATAGAGTCTGAAACCAGGGAGAGAGAGAGAGGACAGTGGATAGAGTCTGAAACCAGAGAGAGAGAGAGGACAGTGGATAGAGTCTGAAACCAGGGAGAGAGAGAGAGGACAGTGGATAGAGTCTGAAACCAGAGAGAGAGAGAGGACAGTGGATAGAGTCAGAAACCAGAGAGAGAGAGAGGACAGTGGATAGAGTCTGAAACCAGAGAGAGAGAGGACAGTGGATAGAGTCAGAAACCAGAGAGAGAGAGAGAGGACAGTGGATAGAGTCAGAAACCAGAGAGAGAGAGAGAGGACAGTGGATAGAGTCTGAAACCAGGGAGAGAGAGAGAGGACAGTGGATAGAGTCTGAAACCAGAGAGAGAGAGAGGACAGTGGATAGAGTCAGAAACCAGAGAGAGAGAGAGAGGACAGTGGATAGAGTCAGAAACCAGAGAGAGAGAGAGAGGACAGTGGATAGAGTCTGAAACCAGAGAGAGAGAGAGGACAGTGGATAGAGTCTGAAACCAGAGAGAGAGAGAGGACAGTGGATAGAGTCAGAAACCAGAGAGAGAGAGAGAGGACAGTGGATAGAGTCAGAAATCAGAGAGAGAGAGAGGACAGTGGATAGAGTCTGAAACCAGAGAGAGAGAGAGAGGACAGTGGATAGAGTCAGAAACCAGAGAGAGAGAGAGAGGACAGTGGATAGAGTCAGAAACCAGAGAGAGAGAGAGGACAGTGGATAGAGTCAGAAACCAGAGAGAGAGAGAGGACAGTGGATAGAGTCTGAAACCAGAGAGAGAGAGAGAGAGAGAGAGAGAGGACAGTGGATAGAGTCTGAAACCAGAGAGAGAGAGAGAGAGAGCGGGGAACGACATGCGGAAAGAGGCCACAGGTGGGATGTGAACCTGGGCCTCCCGCTCGAGGCGACAGCCTCCATACATGGGGCGCGCGCCCTAACCACTGACCCACCAGCGCCCCATCAGTTTATTTTAAAGCCTTGTTTTTAAATTCCTGGTGAATTGTTTTTTCAGTGTGTTCTCTTTAAATAAATCAGTTTTTTTGGTCTTCTCCTCAGATAAGCAGAGTTCAGCATCAATCAGAGAGAGGAGCCAGACATCAGCGCGATGCAGAGGAGGAAGAAGAAGAGTTAGCTGCTGTTTCCAAAAATCTCAGCGCCCTCCTCCGAGAGCAAGAAGGCCTTCGTCGTTCAAACAAGTGAGAGCGTCTCAAGTGTGAACACAAACATCTGAATGTTCCTCTCTCCAGCCTCCTCGTCTTTATTCTGCACAAAGTCAGAGATGATGTGAGGACGTTCTTTTGGGGGACTCTGCATCTGTGAGACATCCAGACCAGGAGTGGGCAACTGGCGGCCCGGCCCCCGTCAACCCTCAACGTGGCCCTCAGGTCAATTCTTACATTGACCATTTACAACTAATTGGAAACATGAAGAAAACATGACAAAATCTGCCATAAAATCATGAAAAGCAGAAATATGTCCATGATAACATGTGATCAGTGGTACATGTTGAGTTCAGTTTGAGACATCATCGACTGTAATCGTTTTGTATTCTACAATTTGGCCCCCTGGCAGTGACAGTTAGATGAATGTGGCCCTTGCTGTGACCAAAGTTGCTCCATCCCTGATCCAGACCAACATCTTACTTTACGCTCTGTGGTCATCACCCTCAAAGTTGAAAAGTAAACGTCTCCTCGCCATTCTTCACTGACATAGTTCACCACGGAGGGTGAGAAACACAGACCGTACAGAGAGGGTCATAGAGGAATCATCACTCTGATCTTTCTCCTCAGCTCGGATGTCAGGGCTCAACAATCCAGAGAGTCTGCTGCGCTCCTGAGGGCGCTCGTAGAGGCAGAAATCGACGGCGTAGCTGTGGCCAATCAGCTGACAGCTCTGAAGGAAACCATAGACGGCCTGGCTAAGGTACCAAATGATCAGAGAGCGCACTCGGTTGGTCAGGAGGGATTTTGAGTCCATGATTCAAAAAAATGGTTTCATCTGTTTTCAGGACAAGCGTCTGTCAAAGCTGCACGCGGCGTCGCTGAGACGGCAGCAGCAGCTGTTGTTGGAGAAGATCGCCATGTTTGACAGCACCAATCACGGCCTGCGAGAGCTCCTCAGAGATTGGACGGAATACGAGGTAACAGGAAGTGGATGAAATCTGCAGCCTCTTTTCAGACTGCTTCTTTTTTTTTCAACAAATGTTTCTGTAACTAAACTCAGCCGTCATAATAAATCATATGGACTCCGCGACGCCGTAACATCGGTGTCCCAGTCTGTGAGGTCACATCACGCCTTTTCAACATTCAGATTGAAGCCGAAACGTCACAGGGGCGTAAATATCGCGGCTTTGAAACATTTTCATCTAGACTCCAGATGTCACGATACCAGAATTCAAAACTTTGATTTGAATTGTCAAAGTTTGATGGATTCATTCCTCTCCAGCGCACCGTCTAACATAACTAAATCTAGTTCATAAAAGGTTTGCTACTTTTGGATCGTTCTGATGTCAGAGATTGTTGGAGTAGAAACACGTTGACACTTTGTCTCGTTGTCCACAGAGAGAATCTCTGATTTGGTTGGAACAGAAAGACGCCATAAAGACGAGACTGGCCGACAGTGAAGCAGAAAACATCGTGAGTATTTGTCAGCTGCTCAAACGCAGCTGTTCTTCTTCTTCTTCTTCTTCTTCTTCTTCTTTATTCAGCGTTATAAACAACTGAGGGGAGTTCTTCTTCTTCTTCTTCTCTTCCAGCGACTTTTAACCAAACTCACCAACAAAGAGAGAGAGGCGTGCACGCTCGCGGAGCATCTGGACTTTGAAAAGGTCTGAATAAACGTTTCCACATGAACTGTTTGTGAGTGTTCACCTTCTGAGGTTCCCGTGGTAACAACATCCCTCTCCTCTCCTCCGTCACGGCAGGACAAAGTGGAGACGACGGAGGAGCTGTCACGCGTCCTGCACTCGACCCGGGAGCGTCTGCAGTCCGAGCTGAGCAGAGCGGACGCTGAGAAGAGCCGCCTGACCGCTCACATTCAGGTTAGTGAACATGAAGTCAGAAAGATACACCGTGTCTGAAACTCTGAGTCACAGAAAAGAAAAGAGAGCGAGTCCTGCTCTTACTCCATGTTTCCTTTAGGATGTGAAATAAGTGATTCAGACCGGCTTCATTTGAGGCTCTGCAGAGCTCACCATCAGTCTTTATTACTCTTCAAACTGAAACAACCTGCGCCCACCTGGGCTTCTTTGGGGGGGCAGACCAGCGCTGGCCGTGCTTGGATGAAGCGCTCGTCTCCATGACGACAGTCTCTTGTCACCGACTCTGCTCTGTTGCTTTTAGCCGTGTTGAGATCGTTCTTTTTTAAGCATCAAACGGAGGATGCTCGCCCTCCGACCTCCGAGCTTCATGATGACGACGGCTCCGATCAGACACAGAGCGAGGACGACAGCTGCACGTCACACACACACACACACACACACACACACACACATCCCACTCTCTCCTCCAAACGTTTCCTGTCTCTCTTCAGGTGTTCTATCTCATATAAATGACTTTATTGATCCCAAACTGGTTGTGGTGTTACAGCAGGAGGTTATCAGAGCAGATAAAACATTATAAGAATAGATTCAAAGTAAATAAACACTTAGAATATAAAAAATAAGAATAAGAAGAGATTTATACATCAAGGATTTAACTGAACATTCTTACTGGTTAAAAAAAATGAAATACAACATTTATTCAGGCTTGTGAACTGAATGTAAAAATACTTGCTGGAGGTAAGAGATGTAAGTTTGCAGAAACAGTGATGACAGTGGTAAATGTGCAATAACGATATCGAGGGTTATCCAGAGCTGTGCAATCAGAGAGACATATGTTGAAGTGCAGATACACTATAATGATGAGCAGTCAGACAATGTTGTTAACTTAAATTAAAGGCAAATATGGCCTAAAATATAACTCTAAAGAGAGGAAGAATAGATCAGTAGTGACGTCTGAAAAAGTGTAAAGATTTTAAACTCTAAGTACTCTGAGCACATTAAAGTCAGAACCATGAAAATAAAGACGCTGGTCGCTGCTTTTTCTCTGACACTCAGAGACAAAGACACACAGACTGTTGATTTGTTTGTGTGGAGCAGAGGATGCTGCAGAGCCAGGAGGAGCAGCAGGAGGCGCTTGGAGCTCTGCAGGAGGAGCTGCAGACGCTGAGGCAGCGCAGAGCGGACGAGAAGAAGGAGCGGGGACTGAAGGAGCAGGAGGCGCTGGCTCTGCTGACCGAGCAGGCCGAGCGAGCCGAGGAGACGGCCAGGCAGCTCACAGCCAAACTGCAGGAGAAGGTCAGTATGCAGAGAGGGAACACGTTACAGAAGATACCGGGGGGAGGGGGGGGGGATGGTCTGGTCTCTTTGTGGTTCTGGTCCTCTCTGGTTTATCCACAGGGCTGCATGCAAATCTTTTTTCTAACTGGCGGCGGTGTGTCTCGTCTGGTTAGACAGTTTATGCAAATCAAGTTCTCAGAAAGTTCAGTCGGCCTCCTGGATGAGCTCAATGTTACACTGAAACACACAAACACGGGTTAGTGGGCCGTCTTCAGTAGTATCCAAAAGTACAGAAGCTTTAAAAGAAATGGAAAGGAGAGGAATGAATCATTTACGACCTTGTACCCCCTCTGTGTCGTCTTCAGAGGTCGTGACAGAGGAGAGACGGGATCAGCTGAGCCAGCAGCTTCATGTCAACAAGTTCACCAAAATAGATACCAAAAGATAAATATCTGAACAGAAGTGTAAACAAATAATAAATGTGATCAAATCTGTGTTGTGTTAAAGGAATCCCAGTTGGCCCAGTCTCTGTCCACGTCCAGCGACTGGTGCCTCCGACACTCCAAAGAGGCCGCCGCCAAAGGAGCGCTGGAGGAGGAGCTGTCTGCGTTCAAGTTGTGAGTGATCCTAATGAAAGTTTTCTCTTAGACATCATGATGCTGCAACATGCGAGGGTGTGTGTGTTTAAACTTTATAGCCTGAAGTGATAAACTGTTATTGCAGCTGGAATGAAATGTGTTTATGATCAATACAAGATAACAAGAGAGAAAGGGGGGGGGCAAACAATATTGGAAACTTTCTCTTTTTTTTTTCAATTCCCAAAAATTGCAGACAGTCTCCTGCACACTGTCTGAGGACGCACTCACACTCGGCCCAGTTGTCCCGTACCGTGCTTAAGCACGATTGTTTTGATGGACCATTTCCTCTCCTCTGCATCCGTCTTAAGAAATAGAAGTTTTTTTAAGCTCCGGCACTTTTCAATACTTTCTTTCTTTAAAGTCTTTATATGTGATGTTTTGATCCAGCAGATGTCGCCCTTGAGCACCAGCATGAAACCAAAACAACTGGCGCTGCATTGTTGTGTTAGCATGCTAATGCTAGCGATCTTTATTATGCTCGTATCTTCACACTGCATGTAAATTTACCTGAAATGAGCGTGATCTAGAAACACAGTTAAGCAGTGAGTACAGTATGTTATTCTTCTTTTCTCTAGTCCCTCAATTAAACAACTTTTATACACGAGGGGAGGAGTCAGCCGGCCGTCCTGGCGATGTAAACAAACTGAAGATAGGACTCTGAAAACTCTGAAAACATCACAGACAGTGGGACTCGGGTGTTACACCCATTGTAGACAGTCATGACTCACAGAGACTCTCATAGAAAGCCTTTAAGATAACGGAGATTGTATCTTTTAAAAACGTTTAGGTAACAAAAATATGGCGACCTTAATAAAGATGAGGAGTCAGTGACAGAGATTCTCCTTCTGTGAGGAGCGTGTGTGAACAGCTGATCAGGAGGATTTCAGGAGCAGTCGATTTCAGGAGTGTGAAAACAGCTTTAGAAAACACTTCAGGGATTGTAGTGAACTAAATGTAACACTCTTCACATCCCCGTCTGCGTCTCAGTCAGGTGACCGAGCTGACCTCCAAGATGACCTCGATGGAGGAGAGGAGTCGGACGGAGAGGGACGAGCTCCGGGATCAGATCCAACATCTGGGCTCTGAAAACACGTCCACTCAGCTGGACAACCAGAGACTCAAGGTGCCGGCAGAAAACCTCTGAGGCAGATTCCCCCAAAACATCAGAGCTTTTTCATGAATATTTATGACTTCATGTTTAGGATCAGCTGAGGTCGTCTGAGGAGAAGATCGGGGGTCTGCAGTCTGAAGCGCGGCGGCTGAAATCTGCCATCAAAAAACATGAAAGCCTGGTGGAGAAATACAAGAAGAAGGTAAAACATCGACACATTTAATCTGCAAACACGAGACAGTTTCCTGCTGCTTCCTCGAGTGACCTCAGACGTGTGCGTGCAGGTGCAGCAGGCTCGCCTGGAGGCGGAGGAGCACCGCCTGAAGCTGGAGGCGACGCAGAAGGAGGCGCGGGAGCTGAAGGTGAGCCTGGAGAGGGAGATGGAGCAGCTGAGGAGGGAGCTGCTGGTCCGGCTCCGGGAGCTCGAGGCGCTGCCCGACAGGCTGAGGAGGAGCGAGCAGCAGCTCCGAGACGCCCAGCAGGAGGCCGACGCCCACCAGAGGAGGAACGTGGAGCACAGCTCGGCCCTGTCTGAAGTCAGACACAAGGTACAGCACGCAGCCGTTTGGTTCTTAAAGCCCAGGATCAGGATACAAAGTGTTTAACAACAACAAGATAAAGAAGTGGACAGATACTAAAACAAGGAGAGAAGTCAGAAAATGTTTTAATGGACGCCTTCACACCTCCACGATCCAAAGAATACAGGAGCACACAAATCACTTCAATTTATTAAGCTGCAAAGGAACAACGAAACGATGCACACTGCATCTTCCTCAGAGTCAAGAGGAAGTCGAGAGGATCCTATGTGAAGAGTCCAATGACACATTTTTTTATTTAGGAAAAGTATTCTTCACACATAATAGCAAAATAATCGCAAGACTCCTCCCTCAAACTTTCAAACATTGGAGCACTTTCTCTGCAGAAAGAGGCTTACAGTGTATTTAACAATTTATCTCTTCCAAAGATTTTTTCATATTCAAGTAACATGACATTAATTAAACTGAAAAAAGAACACAGGAAGCTTTCACTGTGGAGGGGTAGAGAAAGAAAAAAAGAAAATGAAATCCAGAGCAGGTTGACGGATGAAAAATGAGGAAGTAACACCCACGTACTCCAATAAGTCACTGACACATTTTAAAAGTTGAAGGTTATTCTCTGAGAGCACCGACCTCCAGCGGTGGAGGGGCGGAGGAGAGAGAGAGTCCCTCTGTTTTAAAGACGTTTCAGGATAAATGAAGGACAGAGGAGACAGACAGAGGGGGTGTTCTGTTTCTGATCTGAGGACTCTGCTGCAGCTCCTTGATTGTGTCTCCTTCCTCCCCAGGTGGAGCAGCAGGGCGCTCAGCTGGAGACGTTTCAGCAGAAGAACGTGCTGCTGCAGGAAGAGAACAACGTCCTCAAAGAGACCGTCCACAACTTAGAGAGGTACACACACTGACACAGCTGACCGTCAACGCTGTCTCCTCTGCTGGGTCCTCTGATGTCTCCTCTGCTGGGTCCTCTGCTGGGTCCTCTGCTGTCTCCTCTGCTGGGTCCTCTGCTGGGTCCTCTGCTGGGTCCTCTGCTGTCTCCTCTCCTCTCTCCTCTCTCCTCTCCTCTGATGTCTCCTCTGATGTCTCCTCTCTCCTCTCCTCTGATGTCTCCTCTCTCCTCTCCTCTGCTGTCTCCTCTGCTGGGTCCTCTGATGGGTCCTCTGATGTCTCCTCTGATGTCTCCTCCGCTGTCTCCTCTTTCCTCTCCTCTGATGTCTCCTCTGATGTCTCCTCTCTCCTCTCCTCTGCTGTCTCCTCCGCTGTCTCCTCTGTCCTTTCCTCTCCTCTCTCCTCTGTCCTTTCCTCTGCCATCAGCTGTTGATGTCTGTGTCGTGTGTTGCAGGCGGCTGGAGGACCTGAAGGTGGAAAACAACGCGATGTCTCAGTCTCTCTCGTCAAAGGAAGCCGGCGTCCGCAGCGTTCAGCAGCAGCTGGAGGAGAAGACGCTCGAGTGCAGCGTCGTGTCCCGTCAGCTGCAACAAGCTCTGGATGACGCACAGAGACAGGTTCTTCCTGTTCAGACCTTTTATCTGCATCCTTTGACAACGTACAGTATCTTAACATCAGAGAGAAAGAAGCTCAGCTTGTTGTTGTCGTACTTATTTCAAATCATGACCACCACTGATCGGCTGTTTCCACGTCCTCACTGTGATTTAGTTCTTTTTAAAAGAACAAATAACTTCAATTCATCCGTAGTTTGATTTTTATCCCCTTGGTTACGGCCACAATCTTCCCGTTGTTACGGTCTAAGTGAGTGACACGCCCCCTAAACACAAGATGATGATTTCTCAGAGATATTATCTCAGTCACACTGACATTCATTATATCGTATGTCACTCTACATCACTGCTCGTCAGATTCTAAGCTCTTTTATTGATCTATTCTCGTGGCCTGCAGGTTGACGAGAGCATTCAGAGAGTTCTGACCAAAGAGCGAGCGTCTCAGTCCAAAGCGTTGGACCTGCAGAGCCAGCTGAGCCGAGCCAAGACGGAGCAGAGTCAGCTGCAGAGGAGCAAGGAGGAGGTACGGCAGCACCTCCATCGTTTGTCACAAAGCTGTTAGTTTTGATGTTTGAGCTGCTGCACGCTGTGACTGAACCAGGAAATCAAACGATAAACGTTTCTGTGTTTTGTGTCTCCAGATGGAGCGTCGTTTTAAGACTCAGCTGCAGAACATGAAGGAACGACTGGAGCAGTCCGACTCGACAAACCGAAGTCTGCAGAATTATGTTCAGTTTCTTAAAACCTCGTATGGAAACGTCTTTGGAGAGTCTTTGCTCACCAGCTGACCGTACACTCCTCCAACATGAGAAACATTCATACATTCAAAGCAATGAAGTCGACCCACGTCGTGTTTTTAAATACCTCTGCTCGTCACTGAATGAATAAAATCCTTTTAAAAGAAATGATGACTAATTTGTTGCATGAAATGTATTTATATTGTTTTGAATAAATCTCTTTCCTGCGCCATTCTTGTTTCTGTTGCCGTATTTTAAATGTATCCCATTTCAAAAAAATGTTTTACTTTTAGACGTGCATACATATAATAGTTCATTTTATTAATACAATCAAAGTGCTACAAACTAACCCAGCATTTAAAGCAAACGATAAGAGCAGGCAGGGTTAAAAACACGAGAACAAGAACATCAATTAAGAGCAGCTGTGATTAAGAAAATGCTGTTTTAAGGAGAAATGTGTCTTTTAGTTTTAATTCTTTAAATATTTTTGAGACAATAGATTGTTGAGCAACCAAACATAATTCTTCCTTTTTAAAAAAAAAGAAAAAGAAGAAGTAAAATAAGTGATTTCCTAAAAAAAGTGTCAAATCACCATATTTTTGTACTCACGTGCGAAACCTCGTTAATAAATTTGGCAATTCATGATATCCTTACTTACTAGCGAATATATAAATGAAGAAAAATAAATATTTTCACATTTTATAAACAAATAGTGTCGGTTTTTTAATTCGGCGTACATTTCATCAGGACAACATTGTGTTTAATTGAAATAGAAACATTTATGATCGGGTTCTCAAGGGAGGTGTGCCGGCACGAAGCGCCATGGACCATGTAACACTTAACACATAAGAAATATACTTTTTGAATGACTTAAGGCCGAATTTTATCTTGTGCTGTTTTAGAATCGTTTTCTAAGTTTTATCATGAGAGGAGGTTATTTTGGTTATTTTGGTGGAAATGCAGGAAATGAATATTAATCATGCAGAGTGTATCAGACTGTAACAAAACGATGTCTACAGTTGAGTTACCAAGACACAAAAAAACATCTTTTGTATTTCCATTACATATTTGAGGTCTTCTTGTTTTAATGCCACATATAGGATTTAAATATACAGAAAATAAACATCATATTTCAGGTATTTACTGTACACAGGTATGGCGCAGCGGAAACGCAGCGGAACTGAAATGAGGCGGGTTGTTTCTCGTCGGTTTGTCATTGATGTAACCCATCCGGTGTTTTCAAACTTAGCCCAGCGTTAGCATGAGTTCGTAGTTTGGGTTTTTTAATTTCTCATCTCGCTGCGATGCCTGCTGAAAATCTGCGATGGGAAACTTTAGAGGCCTTAAAGAAGTCCACCAAGGCCAAGATCCCGTTCGACCCGTACTGGTCCGAGAGGGGAGAGGTGAGTTAACCCGGGTTAAACTGGTCCGAGAGGGGAGAGGTGAGTTAACCCGGGTTAAACTGGTCCGAGAGGGGAGAGGTGAGTTAACCCGGGTTAAACTGAGAGGGGATAGGTGAGTTAACCCGGGTTAAACTGGTCCGAGAGGGGAGAGGTGAGTTAACCCGGGTTAAACTGGTCCGAGAGGGGAGAGGTGAGTTAACCCGGGTTAAACTGGTCCGAGAGGGGAGAGGTGAGTTAACCCGGGTTAAACTGGGAGGGGAGAGGTGAGTTAACCCGGGTTAAACTGGTCCGAGAGGGGAGAGGTGAGTTAACCCGGGTTAAACTGGTCTGAGAGGGGATAGGTGAGTTAACCCGGGTTAAACTGGTCCGAGAGGGGAGAGGTGAGTTAACCCGGGTTAAACTGGTCCGAGAGGGGAGAGGTGAGTTAACCCGGGTTGAACTGGGAGGGGAGAGGTGAGTTAACCCGGGTTAAACTGGGAGGGGAGAGGTGAGTTAACCCGGGTTAAACTGGTCCGAGAGGGGAGAGGTGAGTTAACCCGGGTTAAACTGGTCCGAGAGGGGAGAGGTGAGTTAACCCAGGTTAAACTGGGAGGGGAGAGGTGAGTTAACCCGGGTTAAACTGGTCAGAGAGGGGAGAGGTGAGTTAACCCGGGTTAAACTGGGAGGGGAGAGGTGAGTTAACCCGGGTTAAACTGGGAGGGGAGAGGTGAGTTAACCCGGGTTAAACTGGGAGGGGAGAGGTGAGTTAACCCGGGTTAAACTGGTCCGAGAGGGGAGAGGTGAGTTAACCCGGGTTAAACTGGGAGGGGATAGGTGAGTTAACCCGGGTTAAACTGGTCCGAGAGGGGAGAGGTGAGTTAACCCGGGTTAAACTGGGAGGGGAGAGGTGAGTTAACCCGGGTTAAACTGGGAGGGGATAGGTGAGTTAACCCGGGTTAAACTGAGAGGGGAGAGGTGAGTTAACCCGGGTTAAACTGGGAGGGGAGAGGTGAGTTAACCCGGGTTAAACTGAGAGGGGAGAGGTGAGTTAACCCGGGTTAAACTGGGAGGGGAGAGGTGAGTTAACCCGGGTTAAACTGGGAGGGGAGAGGTGAGTTAACCCGGGTTAAACTGGGAGGGGAGAGGTGAGTTAACCCGGGTTAAACTGGGAGGATAGTCAACATGAGCCGAGCAGAGCTAACCTCCTCTACTTGTTTTTTATAAATCACTAAAATTACAGAGAAGTTAAAGAAACACTTTGATTAATAAAATAATATTAATAAAATAATGTTAATAAAATAATATTAATAAAATAATATTAATAAAATAATATTAATAAAATAATATTAATAAAATAATGTTAATAAAATAATATTAATAAAATAATATTAATAAAATAATGTTAATAAAATAATATTAATAAAATAAAGTTAATAAAATAATGTTAATGAAATAATATTTATAAAATAATATTAATAAAATAATATTTATAAAATAATATTAATAAAATAATGTTAATAAAATAATGTTAATGAAATAATGTTAATAAAATAATATTAATGAAATAATATTAATGAAATAATATTAATAAAATAATGTTAATAAAATAATATTAATAAAATAATGTTAATAAAATAATATTAATGAAATAATATTAATGAAATAATGTTGTTTAGATGGACAGAGAGAGAGATATAAACCAGGAACCTCCTCACAGAGAGACTCCTGACGGGGATTCAAACCAGGAACCTCCTCACAGAGAGACTCATTGATCATAAGACATAAGGGAACAACTTCTTCACGCAGAAACTCAAACATTTAGACATTTTTTTTTAGCTGTAATCAGAGTTTTAAAACGTCTGCTGTGCTCTCTCTCTCTTTAACATCTCTGTAAGATGATGACAGAATCATACCCCTGAGGGTTAATGTGTGTCGGTGCTCTCTCTCTCTTTAACATCTCTGTAAGATGATGACAGAATCATACCCCTGAGGGTTAATGTGTGTCGGTGCTCTCTCTCTCTTTAACATCTCTGTAAGATGATGACAGAATCATACCCCTGAGGGTTAATGTGTGTCTGTGCTCTCACAGGACATTTTGGCGGGCTGCAGAGAGGACCTCAGCTTGTCCCCGCGCTCCGGGGTCGTTCTGGAGCGTCTGGGTCCTTTACCTCCACAGACCTCCAGGAGCTTTCTGGGCTCCAGCTCAGGAGACTCGAGCCCCGGCCTCTCAGAGGAGAACTCTGCGTCGGCGTCCTCCTCGGGATCCATCCCGGACATCAACGGGAGGAGCAACACGCTGCATTCAGCTCCGCCTTTTAGGACGGACAGTGAGCAGGTAGGTCTCCTCACCTGAGTACACCCTGATCTCTCTCTCTCTCTCTCTCTCTCTCTCTCTCTCTCTGTGTTTTGTCGTACTTCCTCCTCTGACTCGCTTTGAGCTCGTCTGTTTCCGTCTCTGATTCTTACATTTACTCTTGTTTTGTCCGCTGCAGGCTGTCGAGCTGAAGGAGGAAGATGCAGATATCAGCGATGTTTCCACTCCTGTTTCTCTTCCCACCATTTCTCTCCTGTCACCCAAAGCCATGGAGACGGCCGGACGCATTCTCAAGTTTGAGGAGAAACAGCGGGAAAAGGCGAAGGTCAGATACAACCGTTCTTAGATAAACTGTTTGTTCAGCAGCCAGTATGTCCTCCTTCTAACTTTAGATTCTGCTCCTGAATGCTCTGGATTTGTTTGGACCAGAGAAGGTAGGCGCTTTTAAGACACGCCCCCACACGGCCGTTTTGGACGCCCCTCGGTTTGTCAGATATGAGAGCAGTTATCAGGTCAACAGGTGTTGCAGCGATGGAAGCGGGCAAGAGAAGTGGTTCAGATAGAAGTGATTGTACCCGACCTAAAAAGCCTCTGCATGTTTCTAATAAGCTCCACGAGCAGAAACGTGCTCAAACTAGGATCAATATTGGAGATGCTTTTGAAAAATGGAGAGAGGTTAGAACACAGAAAGGTTTACAGACCCATGCAGAGCTGGATAAACACTGAAGCTTCAGAGTCCACCACATGGTGACCTGAGTGAGCATCCACTCTAGAGAGGAGGACGGGGGGGGGACAGCTCTCTATGATGTTTAGAATTTAGACTGCAGTACACATTTTAAACACTAGGGGTCAGACTTACATATAGTCCAGTGGTTCTCAACTGGTGGGTCAGGAACCAAAAGTGGGTCACAGAGTCGCCTTTTTTAGTGAAATGATTGTTTTGTTCCATCTCATCTTTTACCGTCTGAGGTCTAAACTCGACCAAATATCGCGAGTTGGAAAATATCAGAAATCTGTTTCCCATGTCTCATTAAGGTCATGTTGTTGTGGGTTCTTAGGATAGACCCGTTAAGAACCGCTGCTTTAGACTATTATAAACCTTTACAGACGCTGTAGTCTCTCCTGAGTGATGTGTTGAACCTCTGTGCTCAGATGGCGCTCAAACTGCGGCAGGAGATGCAGGAGAAGCTGGTGGCGGCGGTGGCGAGCTCCGAGTCGGAGCAGCTGAAGCGTTTCGAGGAGTTCATGGAGCTGAAACAGAGACAGGAGTACCAGAGCATGAGGGACATGATGGACCGAGAGTAAGACGCCCCCTGCAAGGATTCAACAACACTTCTGAAATACTGCCCGTGTACTGACCCGTCCGTCTGTTTGATTTCTGTCTGCAGGACGAAAGAGAGCATCGGGCGACAAGAGAAGCTGAAGGAGGAGCAGCGACACAGGATGAAGGTACGATCATCAGCGGATAGAGGACACAGTAGCTCATTTACATATTTAAAGGTACAGACACAGAAACAGCCTGTTCTGAGCAGGGCTGAAATAGAGGGGTTTATAGACATGATCAAATACAGGATCAGAGTGGATTTAGAACTTCACACACATGTTTTGAGGAGCTCTGACACTTTTTTAAACTGAAGAGGAGGAGGAGGAGGATATGTGATCTTTAAAGTTCTTGAAACAACAACTTTTAAGCCTCTCTAATAGATCATGATCAAATAATGCAAACACTAAAGTCTGGAATAAATCCAGACCCTCATTGAACTTTTCCATATCAGACAAAGTAAGGTCCCTGTGTCCATCTTGTGCTGGCTGTGCGCTCTGGAGCATTTGGATGAAGAGTTTGTGCACTGAGAATAAAAGCGCTGCACGTCCATCCTGTCTCCATGACAACAGTCTTTAGAAAACGGCTGCTGTATGACCGACACTGCTACATCTTTTATATTTGAGATGGTTTTTATACCTCATTCTGAGCATCAAACGGAGAATGTTCGCCCTCCTACTTTTGCCTGTTTTGTACGATTTAAATATTTTCCTTTCCTCGTCTGCGTCTTCAGATCCTCAACCTGCGGCTGCGGGAGGCGGAGCAGCAGCGCCTGAAGGAGGCGGAGCTCGAGCGGCAGCGTCAGGTGGAGGGCAGGGAGAGGCTGAGGAACCTGAACACCATCCAGGAGGAGATCCTGCAGCTCAACCAGCTGCTGGATCCGTCCAAGCTGTCTAAAACCGACCTCCCCGCCGCCAGCCTCAGCTCCCTGAGCGCCCGCGGGAACCAGCTGTGCTCGCAGGTGTCCGAGGTCGTGAGGAAGACGGCAGAGGTCAGTTTGAGTCTTTACTAATGTGTTCAGGTTTGGATCGTGGTTCCCTCCTTCACAATACTACAACATGTAGTGTGCAGTTTTTATATGACTCCTCCCTCCCGTCCGTCTGCGTCTCCTCAGGGAGAGTTTCCCAGCGTGGAGGACATGGCGGTGGCCGAGCGAGCGCTCCACGAGATGCGGGCGCAGATCCGGCTGATGCAGGAGGAGGTCGCCGAGGCTCAGGAGCAGAAGAAGAAGGAGCAGGCGGAGGAGAAGGAGGAGCTGAGGAAGAAGGCGGAGCTCCAGGCGCAGCAGGAAGCGCAGAAGAAGGCGGAGCAGTCGGCCAAAGAGAAGGCGCAGAGGAAAGGTGAGAGATCTGCTCGTCTCGTTACTCGCTCATGTTCTGGTCTGTGGTGGCGTCTGGCGGTGCAGAATAATCTAAGTCCTGGTTGTGGTCCTCGTAAAGGTCTGCAGAACAGCGCCGAGGACGGCACGCTGAAATGGTTCAAGGAGCTGCAGGAGTCGGCTGCTCAGTGCGCCAAGTCCTTCGAACAACTCAGCGCCCCGAAAGACGCACAGGTGAGTGATGACGGCCCACCTCATGTACGGAGCCTATATGGTGCATTCAGGTGGCGTCGGAAACATCGGAAAAATTAGTTTCAGAGTTGTAAAACCTGCTCAAGTCGGAACAAGAACTCGGAAACTCTGAAAATAATTAAGTACCCGACTTGACGTCTGAATCATCATCACATAAAAGATGTTTTGTTCATGTTAACATACTTTTTATTAATTCACGTATTGCATGTCAACTTTTAACAGTTACATCTCACTGATCTTCTTCTTCTTTGTAGCATCAACTCTGTTTTGTGCTGTTGTTAAAACATTCAAACTTTCTCAACTGAAATCACATGAACACACTGAAGTCGACTTCCCAACTCAGAAACTTGGACCATCCGAGCAGCACCTGAACGCAGCATTTAGTCCTCCAAGCGGGCGGCCTGCGTGTCATTCCTCTCTCTCTTTCTCGGTTTCCTGCTCTATCCACTTAAATATATAAAAAAAGCCTAAAATTAAATCTGAAGTCTGCTCTCAGTCGACGGTCAGGATCGTTCCATTCCAGCGACACGGGGGTGTTTCATGTCTCACTTTACATTCCTCTGTTTTCTTTAAATAATTCATGACTCATCTCCTCTCTTTAATATAAATATCACCTGATTTAAACAACTGAGAGAATTTTATTCGGACTCAGGAGGAGAACATGGTGTCCACGATCATGACCTGACGTGTGAATAACGAGGGATGAAAATACTTCATTCGACGTTCGTCAGTCATCAGCACAGACGCATGTGATTGGTCGTAATACCAACAGAAGAACATTGCTGGGGATTTTAGCACATTTCTATTGGGGTGCTACCCAAACGTTTAGCTGTGTTGCTCATTCCATGAATACACAATCCTTACAAGTTATGCCTCGTTGTAAAGGTGACTAATCAGGCTTTCCAACAATATAAAATATAACACAAATGATTAAAGGGGCGAAATAAGGGACCGAAATAACGTTTCCAAACTTTTTTTGAGGAGTTTCTATTTACAGTATTTGAGATGAGAGATGAGATGAGATTCAACTTTATTGTCATTACACATATACAAGTATAGAGTAACGAAATGAGGTGGTATAGAGTAACGAAATGAGGTATATTTCTATATATATTTATTTTCAGTATTTCTCTATTTATATATATATATTTATTTACAGTATTTATATATTTGTTATATTTATTTACAGTATTTATATATTTATACTATATTTATTTACAGTATTTATATATATTTATATTTATTTACAGTATTTATATATATATTATATTTATTTATAGTATTTATATATATTTAGATTTATTTACAGTATTTATATTTATATATATAATATTTGTTTACAGTATTTATATATATTTATTTACAGTATTTGTATATGTTATATTTATTTACAGTATTTATATATGTTATATTTATTTACAGTATTTATATTTATATATTTATATTTATTTACAGTATTTATATATATTTATATATATTATATTTATTTACAGTATTTATATATATATTATATTTATTTACAGTATTTATATTTATATATATTGTATTTATATATATTTATATTTATTTACAGTATTTATATATTTTATATTTATTTACAGTATTTATATATATTTTATTTACTTACAGTATTTATATATATTTATTTACAGTATTTATATATATTATATTTATTTACAGTATTTATATATATTATATTTATTTACAGTATTTATATATATTATATTTATTTACAGTATTTATATATTTACTTGCTCTCAGACTAAGAAGCTCAAGCTGGAGCTCCAGAAAGCCGCCAGCATCCCCGTCAGTCAGATCTCCAGCAACTCCGGATCACAGCTCCGAGAAATCTTCGACAAGATCGACAAGCTGGTGTCGGGCCGGGCGGTGGTGTCGGGGGGGCGGTCCGTCTCCACCTCGCAGCATCCTAAAGGCCTCGACTTCGTCTGCTACAAACTGGCTGAGAAGTTTGTGGTGAGTGAAAAACACTGGACATGTTTTTATTCCGTCTTATCGTGTTTTCATGTCCCGTTGTTTGAAATGTTTTCTTTTAAAACTCTTTTTATCGTCTCTGCAGAAACAAGGAGAGGAGGAGGTGGCGTCCCATCATGAAGCGGCGTTCCCCATCGCCGTGGTGGCCTCGGGCGTCTGGGAGCTTCACCCTCGAGTCGGCGACTTCCTCCTCGCCCACCTGCACAAGAAATGTCCGTACGCCGTCCCTCATTACCCCCCGATGAAGGAGGGCATGGCGGTGGAGGATTACCAGAGGTCAGGAGGCGGCTCACACACTTTCTATGGTTTAATAAAAAATCTGGACGGATTTAAAAGACGTTTCTTTTATGTCTTCAGGATTCTCGGTTACCGCGTGGACGACTCCGGGGTCGAAGGTCAGGACAGTTTCCTGAAGAGGATGTCGGGGATGATCCGTCTCTACGCCGCCATCATCCAGCTCAGGTGGCCCTATGGCGCCAAGCAGGGGGTAAAAAACAGACCCGTTAATCATTTTAAAGGAGGAGCCAGATCTTTAACCAGCTATTCAGCACGCTACTGAACGTTTAAAGTATAACCTCTGATGTGTCACATTTCAATGAGCAGCTCTAGCCATTTAAAGCCAGACATACAATAGCAGAAAAGTCTTTGCTCACATCGCCGACTGAATCATTTACGATACACGACCTGAGCTCACGATGTACGATAGAAAAGTCGATTTCAGATGTCTCGCATGCACGGCTAAATCAAATATTCCCTGTCAGCTGGAGGCCTGCAGATGTTTCAGGTATTTCATGACAGGAGGGAGGAGACAGATAAAAAGAACATGCCTGCTGTTGCCACGGTGATTTCAGACGCTGTCTGTCAGTTAAAATGTGAGTGTGTGCAGTCGTGTATCAAACATCCGACTGGTCGAGAGCAGCTGATCGAAAAGTGATCGGCCATCGAGCCTCAGTGTCCACCACACGACTGACGCCAGGTCATGGAGCTGAATGGATTTAAAACGAGTCGTACGCCTCATACATGGCGTCTGCATCGGCCTGAAGTCCACCGGGCGTTGGCTGCAGTTACATCAAAACGTCCTCTCACACTAAAGACTGAATGTTCTCCATTTGTCTTAATACTTTTTTATCTCCCCTTCGTTGTGTGTGTAGAGAATCAGGTTTCTTCTCTGACAGTAAAAACATTGGATTTCTTTCAGTCTCCTCACGGTCTGAACAACGGCTGGCGATGGCTCGCTCAGATGCTCAACATGGAGCCGATCGCCGACATCACGGCGACGCTGCTGTTCGACTTCCTGGAGGTGAGTTCTGCTCCTTCCTGTTTGTAAAGCTGCAGATTTATTCTCACATCACATCACCGACACAGAGGCTCACAGAGGTTTAACAACCAGAGAGATGGAATCACAGTCCTGATTATTCTGGGAAATGTCACATGAATGAAACGACCCTCTCCTCCATCTCGCTCTGTAACCTGTTCAGTCCACCTTAACGCCGTCTCCACGTCTTCGTCTTCATGTTAACCTCGTTCTTTGTGAAACATCTAAATGTCTCCATGCCTGTAGGCGGCCATGTTTGTTAACTCTGAAGTCATGTGTGACGGTGAGAGATTCAGTGACATGTTCAGAGTCAGGATTCTGGTTGTTGGTGAATTATTGTGTTGGTGTGTGTTGAGCTGTTTGGGTCACATGACATCGTCGCTCTCCACACTCCATGGTTATTTGTCCTCGTGTGTGTGTGTGTGAGCGCTCTCACAGTTTACACGTCTGTGTGTTTGTGTCTCCTTCAGGTGTGTGTGTTTGTGTCTCCTTCAGGTGTGTGTGTTTGTGTCTCCTTCAGGTGTGTGTGTTTGTGTCTCCTTCAGGTGTGTGTGTTTGTGTCTCCTTCAGGTGTGTGTGTTTGTGTCTCCTTCAGGTGTGTGTGTTTGTGTCTCCTTCAGGTGTGTGGTTACGCTCTGGTGAAACAATATCAGTATCAGTTCTGGAAACTCATCCTGCTGCTTAAAGAGGAATATTTCCCCAGGTACACACACACACTCACACACACACACACACACACACACACACACTCACTCACTCACTCACTCACTCACTCACTCACTCACTCACTCACTCACTCACTCACTCTCTCACTCTCTCACTCTCTCACTCACTCACTCATTCTCTCTCTCTCTCTCTCACACTCACTCACTCTCTCACTCTCTCACTCTCTCACTCTCTCACTCACTCACTCACTCTCTCACTCTCTCACTCACTCTCTCACTCACTCACTCACTCTCTCACTCTCTCACTCACTCACTCACTCACTCACTCTCTCACTCTCTCACTCTCTCACTCACTCACTCATTCTCTCTCTCTCTCTCTCACACACACACACACACACACACACACACACACACACAGGTGTGTTTGACTTTGTCTTTTGCTTTGTGCAGGATTGAAGCGGTGACCAGCACGGGACAGATGGGCTCCGTCATCAGACTCAAACAGTTTCTGGAGGTACGTTAGAGAGAAGCTCTCGCTCGCCAGCCGCTCCACAGGTCAGAGGTCAGAGGTCGGTGTTCTCAGAGAACCACCTGACATCACAGCACGCCACACGAGCCACAAAATCACACCCTTTGATGTAGAATCATGTTGAGGATTTGTTCAGATAGGAAACCTGTCAGATGCAAACATTAGACTTTTTATTTTGAAATTCAAATCAAAGAGTCGGACTTCCTGTTGGGTTTTGGCTTTTTTATATGCACACTGAGTTTCATACATGTAGGTCAAAGTAACCTCTACGGGGGAGGCCATTTTGGAAAAGTTCTAGGGGGCGCTGTTGAGTCATTTTGCTAAACTGCATGAGAGAAATACAGATTTATGTGGCGCGTCTTTGTGAGCTCTGTTTTGCTGAATTACATTTTTTCCTCCGTCTCGTAGACGTCTCTGCAGAGCCGACAGATCAGCCCGCCTAAAGGCCAGCTGAGCGCCACCTTCTGGAGGACGTGATGGAGGAGGGCGGCGTGATGGACGCTGCTGGGTGACGGCGTTTAGGACACAATAAATCAGAGAGGAAACGATGAAGAGAGACTGACTGCACGGTCGCCTTGACGATGTTTGAACGCTGAGCTTTTTGTCCGTTTGTCTTCATCAGGATGAGTTCGAGGCCGCAGCTCGATTTAAAAACAAAAAAAAAACTTGAGCCTTTGTAGATCAAACGGCGACAACAGTCAGGTGTTCTGGAAGTCCATTTCTCCGTGATTGAAATTAAAAGCATCCTGTGATTCATTAGAGAGAGGAATAATCATCAAAACACCCATCCTCTCAGTTTACGGTGTCTGTGGGTTTCTGGGAGTTGTAGTTCAAACATGCATCTGTAGTTCTATCACCGCTGCTTCTTCCATCTTTAAAATGCTCCTCCTAATCTTTGAGTGTGTGTAACCAAAGAGCAGATGTAACGATGGTGTGAACTAATCCTGCTCTGGGTTGAGATGTGAGCGTCTCCTGCATGTTGACCTTTGAACCCGCTCAGCGAACTCACTGTCGGGCTGTTTGCTTCACTTTATCTCTTTTGTGTTGACGTCCAGCTGGAGGTAAATACGATTTATATTCTGTCTGTTTTTAAGAAGTCTCCACGGCCTCTGTTCAAATCAAAAATAGAGTTTCATGATATGAACTTTGATATTTATTTTATTTTTTTATGTAATCCAGCGTGAGGATGGCGGGTTAGAGCTGTTGTTGAATCAATGTGAGCGATGTTTTCACCTCCCATCAGAAATGTAAACGTGCTGACGTTATCGGTCAGGATTTCAGAAACGAACGATTCGGTGACGTCACGTTGAAACAGGAATGTGACTGAGTGGAAATGTGTGTTTAAGCTATAATGTTGGTTTTTACATGAGATGTAATCTGCATTAAATTCACAAATGTCTGAAATAAAAACTTCCTCTGCAGTTTATCGGATACTTTCATCCTCCTCCAGTCTGTTTTTTTCTCTTCACCCGTCATGAAAAGAACAAATGTCATTAAATCATTCAGATTCAGGGGCGCAGAATCCATCAGCATGTTGAGAAAGTATTCAGTTGTTTTGGTAAGTAATTAATTCTGTGTCTCACCGTGCTGCACTTAAACTCTTCAGGATGACATGTAGACCTTTAAGAAATACTCTGAGGGATTAAACAGATCAAAGCTGATTAAAGGCTTCACTTTTTTCATCAGATACTTAAAAGCGTCAATCCTTTTACTATTCAGTTTAAAGCTCACATATTCTCCTCCTCCTCTTCAGTGTAAATAAGTCTCAGAGCTCCTCAACATGTGTGAAGTTTCTTGTTCTAAATCCACTCTGATCCTGTATTTGATCATGTCTATAAACCCCTCTATTTCAGCCCTGCTCAGAACAGGCTGTTTCTGTGTCTGTACCTTTAAATATGTAAATGACCTGTGTCTGACCGCGCCCCCTCTCTGGAAGGGCTTGGGTGTACTCTGGTCTTTCTCGCTCCATGTTCTATTGTTTACGGTGAGAAGGCAGACTCAGAGGGCAGAACAAACACCTAGCTGTGGGAGTGTCACCCACCTGGGGGAGGGGCTACTGCCCTTTGTGATGTCATGAAGGGAAAATTGCCAAACGGCCTGTTTGAGCACACATTTTCTGAAAAGTGGAGCAGGCAGAAGACGGAGAGGATGGACTTTTCTCATCATTCATTTAATCAAACATAAAGAAACATATTTGCAGGATATTAACAGAAATGCATCATGTCAGGTGCTCTGTGCAGGTGTGTTGTAGTTCAAGCCGTTCACCACTAGAGGTCAGTACAAATGATAGAACGTGAAAAGCAGGTTTTCAGGGTTCCTCCTCGGTTATTAAATAAGTTGTTACGGTACATTTCTGTACGTGTTCATTGATCTCTGCAGGAAGTCGACCACGGCAGCAGTGAGCGCTCTCAAAGCGATCTTCTCGTCGCTGGTCACTCAAGTCTTTTTGAGGCTGAAGGTCACTTCACCCGTTTTCCACGTCAGTCCGGCTTCACTTGCGACCCTCGTGGTTGAGCGCCGCTCGCTCCATGCGTCTGTACCAGGGCTTGACTTTGGTGTTCTCCATCATGTCGTCAAACGCCTGCAGGCCCTCCATCACTCTGAGGACGCCAAACACCGCCTGCAGGACGGAGAGAGAGAGAGAGAGAGAGAGAGAGAGAGAGAGAGAGAGAGAGAGAGAGAGAGAGATTAAACGTTTACAAAGAGAGTGAGAGAAAGAGAGAGACAGAGAGAGAGAGAGAGAGTGAGAGAGAGAGAGAGAGGGGTGTGTCCTCTCACCAGGTCAGCCAGGTTGGGATTGTCTCCTCCCATAAACTTCTTCTTCTTGCCGATGGCCGTCACCCAGTCGTTCACAGCTTTGTACAGATCCTGCCGGACGTCGTCCTGCAGGTTGTATCTGATTTTAAAAACAGGGAGGAAAAAGAATCTCTGACTTTGGAATTAAAAAGATACGACGACAAAACGTTTCAACGAATCCCACAAAGAGCTGTAACTGAACGAGCTGCTCTCATTGGATGATTTGAAAAACATTTGCGGTTCAAGGTCATTTTTCATGTTTTAAGACGATCTTTTTTGTTTCTGTACGTGTGGCTGCTCGACGTTTGCCAGGACTCTCTGAAAAAGAGAGATTTTTAAATTCCCCGGAGGTTCAGATGAAGAACTTCCTCCTGCCGGGTGAATCAGAGGCGGTAATCTTCAGGCGCTGCTCACCGACTTTTCAGCCTCTTGGAGATGATGAACATGGCCGCAGCTCCGACGTATTTGGCAAAGAAACCCTCGTAAGTACCAAACTTCCCCTCCCGGACGATGTAGTCGAAGGAGGCCAAGGCCTCGCCGGTGGTTCGGTAAACGTTTGGAGATACAAGATGGACGAGCCAATCATCGGCCCACTGACGCCACTTCATCTCCTCTCTGAAAACAGGACGGAGCGCTTTGGTTTCATCGTCACATCACACATTTTAAATAATGCTGAGAGCAGCAGATCCACACTCACTTCTGCATCCCCTTCTCGGGGTAGAGCGCGGCGCTCTCCGCCTCGCTCAGCATCAGCCAGTACTTGTTGAAGTACTCGGTCACCTTCTTCCCGCTGTCGTTCTCAGACTTGACCTCCGGGTAACAGAGGAGGATCTCAGACATACTTTTATCTCTGCAGAGAGAGAACATTAAATCAGTCAGTGCTCACAGATTTAAATCAATCTTCTTTATTATCGTTCAGGGCATCTCGCCACCACAAAATATTCACCCGCTTTCACACTGCGTTTTCACCAACACGCCGCAACTAAGATCAGCCGCCATAACTTCATTGTAAAAAAAATAAAATCCATTCATATTGATGATTCTTTGAGGGTGCAGTGTTGGCGTCCCAGTAAAACACACACAGCGCAGTGCTCCCCTGATCCCGCCCCACCTCTGTAACGCCTCTGTTACTACCTCTGAGGACAGTACAGGGGGGGGGGGGGGCGGAGGGGGGGTCACTCTGTCCCCCCCATTACGTCTCTGCAACATTCAGATTAGAGGCGAGCGTCACAGCGGTGTAAACATCGCACCTTGAAGCGTCAGTCTCAAACAGCTTTTTGGAACTGAAAAAAATGTAGCTTCAAAACAAACTTTAACTCCTGAAGAGTCGCCGATACAGACGCTGTTATTCAACACACACAGGTAAATACTGCAGATCAAGAAGAACACCTGAAGAAGAATAAAACCAAAAGAAGCTTCATCTTACTTAGAAGTTAAATACGTCTTCAGGGAGCTGATGATGACGGACGAGTCGTTCAGTTGCTGCAAGAAAAGAGAGAAACGACAAAAAATCAACATGGAGGCTTTCTTTAAAATCAACCTCTGACCTTCGTTCATCATGTCGACAAAAACATCTGAGTTTAACTTTGATTCCATTTTACAAACTTTCAGCAGCTCGTGATTTAAAAAAGAGGTGAAGTGTTTTTATCAGGAACTTCATGTTCCTCATAGAATCTCTTTCCTGATGTAAGCTTAGCATCATGTGAAGCTGCAGTACCAGATTTGGCCACCATGACCAAGACATACCTGAGCGCAGAGTGCTCCAAGACCAAGACCAAGGCCGAGACCGAGGCCGAGGCCGAGACAGAGACAGAGGCCGAGACCAAGACCGAGACAGAGGCCGAGACCGAGGCCGAGGCCGAGACAGAGACAGAGACAGAGACAGAGACAGAGACAGAGACAGAGACAGAGACAGAGGCCGAGGCCGAGACAGAGACAGAGAACAAGGCCGAGGCCGAGGCCGAGGCCGAGACCGAGGCCAAGACCGAGACCGAGACCGAGACAGAGGCCAAGGCCAAGACCAAGACCAAGACCAAGACCAAGACCAAGACCATAAGCAGGTGTGTCCCTCACTTAGACCATAACAACGGGAAGGTTGCAGCCGTAACCGGGGGATAGAAATCTAATCATGAATGTTTTTCTTCTCATCACAGTGATGGTGTGGAAGAAGAGCCTGTCAGTGGGGGTCTTGGGGGTCTTGGGGGTCTTGGCGGTCTTGGGGGTCTTGATTTAAAGTCCACCCAGTCCGAGACCGAGACAAGACCGGGTAAAGATGCTTTTGATTCTGAGACGAGACCTTTAAACGGTGGTCTTGAAACCGGTCTTGGTACCACAGCACCAGGTCTTGGAGCTTTATGAGTTGTAGGATTACAAACAGGACTACATGCTGACTGAAGGACTCTGAGGTCTCAGCCGACGTGTTGTGATGTCACGGGCGGCGTTCTAAATGTCTCACCACGTCTCCGCCCACCATCAGGATGGGAACTTTTCTGTAGGCAGACCACTTGATCTCCTTCCTCATCACCGGGTTCACCTCCACGATCTCGTACGGCAGCCCGTGGTAGTCCAGGAAGGCGCGCACCTTGCTGCAGAACGGGCAGGTCTTGTACTGGTACAGGGTCAACGTCAGACCTCTTCCTGAAGCCTGGAGAACACAGACGGTCGTTAGACTTCAACAAATGTCTGCAGGAAACCGATAAAACCACCTGATATCTTATCAACCAATCAGAAGAGGAGAAACATTAAAGGAACAATCTGCTCAAACTGCAGCTTTGTCCCCTAAATAATACAGATCGAATATCGACCTTCAGGTGTTCAGGTGACCCTGTTCAGGTGTTCAGGTGACCCTGTTCAGGTGACCCTGTCAGGTGAGCCGGACCCTGGTGGGACACCGTGTCCCCTGTCCGCTCTGTGTCCGGACCACCCCCCCCCCCTTCAGCCTCACCTTGCTCTCCTCCTCGGCCAGGTGCTGCTGGACCCTGAACTTGACAGTCTGGTACAAACCCAAACCCCCCCCGAGCAGGACCGCGCAGCCCAGCAGCCGGCCTCCCCGCACACCGGACAGCAGTTTGGACCGGAACCCGGACCCGCCGGTACCGTACGCCCTCCCGGACCCCCGCGCGCCCACATTCCCCAGCAGGTAGGACACTGGACCGGACCTGCGGGCGGCGGGAGACTCCAAGACACTCCAGCCGACCTTACACAGCGTTCTGGTGCAGGCGGCCGCCATGTTGGTTTTACATAAATACCCAGAATGCAACACGAAGGAGGCGAGCCGTGGGCTTTGTGTCCCTGAGCTGTGCCTGTCAGGATCAGTGCTCGCCTCAGGACCGTTCAAGTCCACACAAAGGGCAAAACAAAGGAGCCGACTGTACTGGATTATTCATGTTCATGTACCCGGATGTATGGCGACCACATGAGAACAGAGCGTTTTAATTTGAAAATTAAACATTTGAAATGTGAAAAAATTCAAAACAATATTCAAATAAATATAATTTTTATTCAGTTTATTTTATTTTTTCATTTTTCACTATCAAACAAGTCTAATTTTTTCAGATTCAAACTCATTAAAGTTATAGTTTTATTTTGTTAAGTTTTAAGTTTTATGTTTTTAAATGTCAAGTTACATTTTTTCACTTTCCATTCTGTTTTTCATTTTCAGATAAAATTAATTTCTGAGTTTGGTCGTGACTCTGGCGTGGGGGGGGCGTGGCTTCTTCATTACTATTTTACATGATAAACATGTCTGCCATTAAATTATTCATACAGCCTGGCGAAAAATAAAATAAAATCAAAATATCCTTCAGGTCGATGGTTTTTAATAAATACTAAAGGACAGGAGTTAACAAATCAGGGAATTTAAGAGTCCTTAAACGATCTTCCTCCAAAATAAACAACAAATATTTCCTGATGATGCTCTACATTTGTCTGTGCTGCTGCAACACCTGAATTTCCCCTCTGGGGATCAATAAAGATCTATCCTATCCCACATTCCCTGAATCATTCCCCCGATGTTTTACGACACATCATGTTGTGTGTTAATAAAACTGTCGACAAACACCGACTACTAAATGAAATCTGTCGTATTCTGTGTTGTAGTACTCAAAATCGTCTCGCTCGACTAGTTCTGGACTTTCCATGGATGAGAGATAGGACAGAGGATAGAGTCGGGAATCAGGGAGAGAGAGAGAGAGAGAGAGAGAGAGAGACAGAGAGAGAGAGAGAGAGACAGAGAGAGACAGAGAGAGACAGAGAGAGACAGAGAGAGAGACAGAGAGAGAGAGAGAGGGGGAATGACAGGCGGGAAAGGAGCCACAGGTCGGGTTCGAACCCGGGCCGCCCACCTGGAGGACCACAGCCTCTGCACATGGGTCGCGTGCACCAACCACTGCACCACCATCACCCTGTTAAGACCACTTTTTGAAGGTCTCCATCTTGTCCCAGAATCAAAAGCCTTTGGTCTTGACTCGGTCTCTGGTCAGTGCGGTCTTCACTACAACACTGTATTCTGTTTTAGTCGACAGGAGTGTAACTCTAAATGTCTTTAGATCATATCGTTGTGCTGTTTCCTGTGTCTGCTGCTTGCTTTGAAAAAGTCCAAACACTCAGACTCAGAAAGACTTTATTAATCCCATGCAGGGGGACATATAAAACATATAAACAACATGGTAAACTGTTACACTGCTGTTAGGTATCTTAAATATAAATGATGAAAAGTTGCACAAACAAAACAATTTTATTGGGTGCACAAGTTTTTATGTTCTGCACATAAGATAATAACTTGTGTGCACTATATATAAATGTTTTTATTATGCTTTTTAGGTCTTAGGGGGCTCCGTAAATAACATTAATTGATTTGGAGGTGTGGATGTCTGTCTGCTTAGGGCTTCCGTAGATTGAGTTTATGTTTTAATTATTATTTTATTGTTGATTTGCATGTTTCCTACACGCCCATTTCAGCAGAATCAATGTAAATGATCTTAAACTCTGAATACTGTGCTTTGTTTACATGTTACATAAATGAAATACACATGAACTAGATGAATAAATCCTCGTTAAAATATTGAAAAGTGACATATTAAATGAGTTAAATTAAACTGTGTTGCGTTCAGGAGCGTCTGTTTCGCCCTCTGCGTCGTTCTACGTGTGATGCGTTCAGGAGCGTCGTTGTTCTGAGACGCTCTCGTTCCGCTCTGACCGCAGCA